>NC_091741.1:37381876-37534376 GCF_043380555.1 Nothobranchius furzeri | reverse complement strand
CCACCCTCAGCTCCACCTCTCTTCCCTTTTGTGGAATTGTCTGGGCTTGACGGAACCTGTGACACGGTCAAAATGGCGGTGGTGGCCACCTCCCATTTAGCCTCAAAAACGTGTGATTGGAGCCTATGGAAACGCATTGTCCAATATTTATATGTCGATGGTAATGACCCTACAACACCCAACTGTCGCAAACTCTGTAGAAACTGCTGGATTTAGGACCTTTTATCTGCGGCGGCCATCTTCAATCGGCTCAGGGGGTATCAAGCTAACCAGGTGCGCTCACCTTCTCGCTGTTCCTGTACTTGTCCCAGCTCTTCAGCATCTTCAGCCACTTGCTGGTCCGCTCCACCTCCAGGTGTTTTTGCTGTGAAAACCAAATGTGAATCGTTTATTTTACAGCACCTTCTCCGTGGCGCCGCCGTCAAAAACAACTTGACTGTTTGTTTTTCTTTAGATTTTCTGGTTTCTGCTTCATAAATGAGGAACATGAAGGTTGATTATCATAAATATCAACTTTTTTTGGGAGGGAAACAGAAAATAATGAAAGTTTAGTTTAAAAAGTCTCACAGGAAGATTAAAAATTGTCATTTTGAAGAAAAATGATTTTTTGTTCTCAAACAAAACGTTTCTTTATGCAAAAACTTATTTTTCTGTAATCCTGCCCGGTTCCAGACTAAATCTTTGAGTTTAAAGCTAAAATAGTTTCCCATTGGCACAAAAAAAGCTGGAAAAGTGGGAAAGCCCTGGATGGAAAGCGACAGAAAAGTCATGAAATTTCATTTTATTAGAATATTTTGGTTGTTTATTTTAATTGTAAAACATTAACTAAATAAATAAACATTTAACCAATAAGCTAAAACAAACAAAGGCCACCCACCTTTTCCTCCAGCGAGTCGGTGGACGGCAGTTCGTTTTCACTGTGGAGAGAAAAAATAATCACAGCCTGAAACTTTAAGCTGTTCATGAGTAAAAGTTTAGATTTCAGCGTAACGCGTTTGGGTGTTTATAACACGTTTATAACATGCTTCATCCAGGAACGCCACACCAGCAGGAAGGAACAAGTCCTTTAATCCCAACTCTGTTAATCTGAGTTTCTGATCTCTGTAGGAGTTTTAGAGACGTCTTTGTTTGGCTGTTCGCCTTAAAATTGGCCGAACAAACAGGAAGTAAGAAAATATGTTTCAGTAGTTTGTTCTTTTTTTTTCTCCTTTTGGCTGAGGATTATGTCATGCTGATGAAGATGATGATGAAGATGTCGCTGATGATGAAGTTGATGATGAAGACGATGTCATTTCCACCAAAATAAACTCACAATTTCCTTTTCTTTTGGTTTGATTAGAAAAATCAACAATTCGTTAATTTCTGTGTATTTTCATTCATCTTCAGATGTTTTAATATTTCAGATAAAATCTGATTTTTAAAGAGCAAGTCACCCACGACCAGATTCTTACTCAACTCCCACTTCCAGTTTGAAAAATGCAACAAATGCTGTTGCCTAGCAGACTGAGAGGGTGGAGCCGCTAACAAATACACACACACACACACACACACACGACATTAAGACATCATAATGTACCATCAAACATCATAGTGTACCTCTTAGCCAATAGCGATGGCAGATTTCAATTCAAATGCAGTGCTGAGTTTTTGCCTGACGACGGTGCGTCGCTGACAGTTTTAAGCAAAATATTTAAATTTTAACTAAGATGCACTAAAATGCAAAATTATTGACTACATTTGTCTACAGCATGATCTGACACTCATTTATATATTTTATCAGCAAAAAAATGTTGATTTGGAGCAACTTCAGGGAGAAAACGCTCAGCTTTGTTAAAGTTCCTCACAAACTCTTAAACCATTTGGCTTGTTTGTGTCTGTGTGAACATTTGAATCACTTACATGACTGACGTGCTAACGGCTAGTGAATTACATTTACAGAAAGCCCTAAAACCACCTTAAGGCATCATTTGGAATTCCAAGGAAGGTCCCGCCTTTCTTGCCTCTGATTGGCTGGAAGGGCTCTCCTGCGACTGGCTTTTTCATGTAAGAGGAAACCGTTTCCCCTCGCTGCAGGTTTTATGTGTACAGCCAGATCTTGAGGAGTTTTTTGAAGAAATGTGAACTCGTCGCTATAATAAACATCCTTTCCTGTTTAGCAACAAACCAGGTTCAGTTTCTTTCATGAAAGAACCTGAAAAACATCAAATGTGAACTTGTAATAATTCTTGTAGCATTTTATCACACTGTAGACTAAAGCCTGATTCATGCTTCTGCGTCAGCTCCAACAGGGAGAGGCACACATGGACGGAGACATTTTGCTCTCATACTTCTCCGTCTCCTGGGGAGTGTTGCAAAGCAATTCCCCGCCAGGACAACAGAGGGCGTAGTGCTGTTCTGTGGTATCCTGTCATGTATCGGTCCAAGATCGTGTGTTTATATTGTGCTTTTTGTATATAAGAGACTTTTTAACACAGACAAATTTGTCTCTCATTCTCCTCCACCTCTTCATGCGCTCCCCACCTCTAAACCCACGTTTCCTGTCATTTCCGTCCACAAATAAAACGCTCGCTGCGCATCTTTTCACTCCTCCAGTCACGGGGAATTAAACATTCATGTTTTTAGAGTTTTTTCGTGAGGTATTCTTCAAGCTTCTCCGTGTCTGCCGCTAGTTATCCTCGCCTCTTTATGTTTTTGAGGGCGCAATGGCGGCGCTGTAAACAACAGCGGTGCCCTGACCAATCACAAGCTTGCGTTCTCCGTCTCGACGGACGGATGTTTAGAAAAGAGAGCTCGACTCCGTCCGTCCTTGCGGAGCTCTCCGGCAGGCCCGCAAGGACGTTGCGTGTCTCCGCACTGAGAGCATCCAGAAGATCACTGGCTGCTCTCTGTCCAGCCTGGAGGTCATTGCAAACTCTCGGTACCTCAGCAGAGCGAGCAATATCATCAAGGACCAATCTCACCCCAGCAATCACGTCTTTCAACTATTACCATCAGGTCGACGGTACAGGTCACATAAAACCAGGTCAAACAGATTCAGGGATAGCTTCTTTCCCAGGGCGATCTCTACAGTAAATAAGCATAAAAACAATTAAAACTGCTTAGCGACTGTCAATGTCACCGTCAACTATTATGCTGCTATTCTAATGCCATTTTTTTACATGACATAGTAGCTGCTATTCTGTATATAGTGTGCTAGTCGGCTTATATTACTTACTATTATTTTGTTGCTTACTATTGTTTTGTTTTAGGGGACCTTTATATTTAGAAGTATTATAGTATTGTGCACCAAGGGAGTGTCACTCGTTGTATCCTGTACAATGACAATAAAGGCTATTATTACTATTAGAATCACGAATCAGGCTTGACTTTATATCTGTTGGCTCTATTGGGGTTATCTTATTACTTCATTATTAGGCTATCCTGCTTTAATAGGTTAAGGCTGTTTACAAGTTAGAGCACATCTCTCATCATCAGATTAAACGTGTATCATTTAATCAAAACTTAAGTTAAAGCTGATCATGATTTAGACCTGTTTTTCACCAGTTTTCATTATTCCAGAGAAGAAACAGACCTGATGCACACAGCTGGGCAGAAGAGGGCAGTTTTATTAAATACCACACCCAGGCAAGGAACATATGTTTATCCTGTGTACTCTAATGCTTCAGAGCCAAGAGATATAAAGTAAGTCCAACAGTTTGATAAATGCAACAAGATTTAAATTCACATTTTATGTTTTTCAGTTTTTTTTTATGAAACATAAAACATTTTGCAAACCAGGACAGAATGTTTATTCTAGCGCTAAGTTCACATCTTCTTCACTAAACTCCACAAAACAGCTTTCTGCTGGTGGCAGAGGGACACAGTCAGCACGTAGCGAGGACAGCCAGTTTGCTGTTAAATGAAATAGCCAATCGTAGTAGAGCCTTTCTAGCCAATCAGAGACGAGAAAGGCGGGATCTTCCTTGCACATCCTAGAATTCCAAATGACGCCACCTTAAGACCTCCAGTCTCCTCAGTCCCGGGTTATTTAGACAACTTAACCCCTCCAAGAGTTTCACATCACACCGGCATCATGGCAGGAATATTAAAACATTCCTGAAGTTTTCCCAGACAGAGGTTGTTCGGGTAGAGCGGGTACGACACAAAATCTGGACCTTTGCTCTGAACTGCCTCTGATATTTTTATCTCTGGTCTGGGTCCTCCACCTCAGGACTCTTCTGTCCCCATCTCAAACCATCAAGTAACCCAGAGGACGTTCCTTTTTGCCTGCGTCCATCCTCCACCGCCGGGTCTGATGCTAACACTGATGCTCTGTGATTGTGGCTAACCAGGCTCTTTCCTGCCTGCGTGTGCCAGCCTATTTATATAAAACACCACCACAGGCCTGTTCAGGAGGACAACCACACAGTCTTTCTGCTCTCTGCTACGGCGGCTGGGGAGGACTTTAACTCAGCGAGACATTAGTCTTACTGGACGAATCCAAAGCGGTCGATGACTTTGTACAGGTGGAAGTCGGTGTCCTCCCATGGCTCCACGGTGGCCTCCTTCCCCTGGAAACAAGATGAGAGAACATCAGAAACAGCCAGCTGTTGTCACAGATTGGCTGTTGGAGTGGTTAACATTTACTAAGTGAAGGTTTCACACCGATGGAGGAGCGTTGGGCAGAAATCTGACAGAAAACCGGTTCATTCTGCTGCAGAGGACGTAAAACCTCAGACAGAAACTTAGAATAACGACTTTTAGGGCTTAAAGTTGGTCACAAGCTCCTCCTGCTCTTCTCACTCATACATATGCTGGTGTAGTAATGAAGCAGACCCACTTCAGCAAACATACCTAGGAGCACTTGACTAAACAAACATGTGGGTTCCCCTTTAAGAGAAAATGCAGACACAATAAATGGTTTTAAAGCTTCCCACATTTGTGACAACTTCCTGTTGTCTGACGTCCAACCCGTTAATGATTATTAAAATAAACCGGAGGTTCTGAGATGATTAGCAGGTCGGACTAGATGCAGTCTGAAACCGTATGAAGATCAAACGTCTTTAATAAGACCATCAGACGCTCTGCAGGGCCGTCCTGGGGCTCGCTGATGATCTGCACCAATAGACGGTGGCTCTAAATGAAATGCCACCCACTAAAGTCGTCATTTGCATTTTTTTTACTGTTTGAGCATCGGAACGAGCCCCCGCGCTGAGAGAACAAACATCTCAGCCCTGAAGCCGATCTTCATCAGCATACGTCACATGTCACGTGATCAGAAAGCAGAACATCCATGTGTTAGGAGATTGTTTTGGGCCGTTCCTGTAAAAAAAAAGTGAGGCGCGAACCGGAAAAGCGTCTGCCGATCACAATTCAACAACGGATTATGAAAGAACGGATAACGCTCGAAACACGCAGACTCTTCCTGATGTAAGAGGTGAGTCTCCTCTTTGTTTTGGTTGTTTTGGCCTCGACATCATGCTAGCACGCAACGTTCTGTGACTCTTAAAAAAAACATTAAAAACAGTGAGAAACGCTGGCAGCGAAGGCCGTTAGTGATCAGGAAATGGCTGGCAGTGAATGAGTTAAGAAATGTTAAGAAAGAGAGAGAGTGAATAGGAAAGAGGGAAATCAGTAGATCCTGAGGAAGGTGGAATAGGTAGGCAGAGCAGAAGAGTGAATCAGAATAGCAGAAAGAGAGAGTGGTGAAGGAGTCCACTGATCTCAGGCTCGGGGGAGAAGCCGAGCACAGGCATTCTGAACCACCTGTAGATGGTTCAGGGAGGTTCTGCTCAGACACGTGAAAAGAGAGTTACAGGAGTCTAAGCGTGAGGAGATGAAGGTGTGGATAACTGTCTCAAGTTCAGAGCGAGACAGAATGGGACTCAGCTTAGCAATGTTCCTGAGATGGAAGAAGGAAGAGCGAACAAGAGAAATGACATGAGAATCCAGGGTGAGAGTTGGGTCAAAGGTCAAGCCAAGATTCCTGACAGAAGGTTTGGTGTGAGAAGCAAGCTGACCAAGAGAGTCTCTGACTTTGGGAACCATTTTGTCTGGGGCACAGATGAGGATCTCAGTCTTATCTTCAATCAGCTGTAGAAAGCTCCCAGCCATCCAGGATTTGATAGAGTCTAAGCAGGTGTGTAACAGCTGCAGCTTAGACATCTCATGGGGCTTAAAGGAGATGTACAGCTGGATGTCATCTGCATAAAGATGGTAGGAGATTCCTTTGAAGGAGCTCAGGATGTGCTGAAGAGGAAGCAGATAGAGGAGGAAGAGCAGAGGCCCCAGCACAGAAC
This sequence comes from Nothobranchius furzeri, assembly GCF_043380555.1. NCBI lineage: Eukaryota > Metazoa > Chordata > Actinopteri > Cyprinodontiformes > Nothobranchiidae > Nothobranchius > Nothobranchius furzeri. The sequence goes on along the minus strand of NC_091741.1, from coordinate 37,528,098 downwards.
CTTGTGTGACACCATGGGTAAGAGAGATGGTGGAGGACCTAAACTTGAAGACGGCCACAGAAAAGGAGCACTCAGAAAGATAAGAGAAGAACCACTCGAGAGCAGTGAACCTAGTTTTGGGTCTAAAGGAGTGATTCAAACCATCGGCTGGATGGAAGACTAAATTCTCACCGAGCTCGCCTCTGAAGCCCGATGTCAGCCGTGTGTTACACAACAGATTGCTCAAGAGTCTGGTGCAAATTAAGCAAAACTAGGAAATGTAGAAAGTTCCTGGTTTTTGGTGTCAGCGTTAATGCCATTAATGTTTACGTCAAAGATTTAGAAGGATCTGAGGACGGGAAGGGCGATTATTGGAGGCCCCAGCACAGAACCTTGTGGGACACCATGGGTAAGGGAGATGGTGGAGGACCTAAACTTGGAGACGGCCACAGAAAAGGAGCGCTCAGAAAGATAAGAGGAGAACCACTCCAGAGAAGTTCCTGATAGGCCTACCCAGTCTCTCAGCCTCTCCAGTAGCAGGTGATGGTCAACAGTGTCAAAGGCTGCAGTCAGGTCCAGCAGGACCAGAACAGAAAAGTCCCCTGCATCACTGTGAGTCAGAAGGTCATTAGAGACCCTAAGAAGAGCTGTTTCAGTAGAATGAACTCTATGAAAATCTGTTCATCAAAAGCAGCTGTGAGTTGTTTAGCCACAACCTTTTCCAAGATCTTGGAGACGAATGGAAGAATAGAGATGGGTCTGAAGCTGCTATGGAGAGAGGGGTCGACTCATTTTTTCAAGAAGCGGGTGGATTACAGCGTTCTTAAAGTAAGCAGGGACCTGACCAGAAACCAGAGAAGCATTAATAATGGAGAGCACGCTGGGACCGATGGACTGAAAAGCACTTTTAAACAAAGATGAGGGTAAGATGTGGAGGGGGCATGCAGAGGTCTTCATAGAGTTAACTAGTTTGGTTAACTCAGGCAAAGAAACAGGAGCAAAGCTATCTAGGATGATGGGCCTGGTTGGAGTCGGGAGAGGCAGCGATAAGGCTGAAGGAGAGATGCTAGATCTAACCTTATTGACTTTGTCCACAAAGAAAGACAGAAAGTTCTCAATCTGCAACAGAGTGGATGGAGGCTGTAAGAGAGGCAGGAGAGACAATGCTGCTGATGGTGTTAAACAGCACCTTGGGATTCCCTTTGCTCTGGGACACCAGGTTGGAAAAATAGGAAACCCTCGCGTCTCTGACTGCAGAGTTAAAGGATGTCAGAAGATCCTTTAGGTGCAGCAGATGGACGTGGAGATGGGTTTTCTTCCACAAGCGCTCAATTTTTCTGCATTGGCGCTTTAGGCTGCAAAGGCTGTCATTAAACCAGGGAGTAGGGTTCACTGCAGGAACTGATCTGGTTCTGACAAGACAGATATTGTCCAGAATGGAGAGGCAGTGCTCGTTAAACTGAGAAGTTAAGGAATCTGGGTCGTTATCAGAAGAACAGGGTGGATCAAAAGCAGCAGAAACATTTCTAGCTGTGCTCTCATTAAGAAAATGAAAACTAACCATACGGCAAGCAGGAGGTGGGGACGCAGAAACTGACAAGTTAAAGAAAATGCAATAGTGATCTGAAATATAAACGTCTTCAGGACAAACACTGTCAGCATTTAGACTCAGGGTACAAACAAGGTCCAGAGTGTGCCCCCTGGTGTGTGTGGGGCCAGAAACATGCTGGGTAAAGCTTAAGGGCTGAAGGAGTCCATAAGGCTGGAGAAATTCATGGCAAAGTGATCAGAGGGATCATCAATGTGGATGTTAAAATCACCAACAATCACCAGTCTGGACAGTTTCACAGTGGAGGATAGAAAGTCACTAAACTCCTGAAGGAAAGAACTGTTTGGACCAGGTGGACGATAGACCACAGCACAGTAGAACGGGTCCTTACGCCCAACTTTAATCAGCTGGTGTTTATCTGTTTGTAGCTACAGTTTCGCAGTTTCTGTGTTTAAAAAAGAACGAAAGCATGGATTTACAAAGACACAGCAAGAGCACACCTAAGCTGGTGTTTAGTTCCCTTTTCCCCATCTGATATTTATAGTTAAAACATTTTTAAATATTTGACCTACATTTCAGTAACATTTTAGGTTTGTATTAATAACACTTGTCTTAGTCAAAATAACTCATAAATATATCCAATAAATATATTGCATTTAATTTCTGCTGCTAACAATGTAATGGTAGCATGTCTATTATGTACGGGTTGGCAATAATCCAGTTTAAATTATATTCAAAGATAGAAGCGTTTGTGAATTATATACTACAACGGCTTGCCGTACTTCCTGCTCCTGTGTGGAGCAGACTTGTAGCAGTAATGTGACTCCTATCAGCAGCTGTTCTCATCTGTAGCTCTGCAGGATGGTGGGGACTTTTCACCCGCTTGTAGAGTTTAGTCTTTCTTAGTTTTTACCATCATCATATAGTTTTCTATGCGCCACTTGATCGTGAGACTGCTACCCATTAGCTTTAGCATTAGCCAATCTGCGTGTAGCTGCACTTCTGATTACAAACTTTGGACCGGTTCTGCCTTTGTGCCTTTGTTGGTTCCTTTATTTTCATCCACAGCATCCAGATGACAACACTGTGCGCCAGTAAAAAGCATTTTTCTTACACATAACTTACTTTTGTTCAATAAAGTTCTGGGGAAAATAGTAATTCAAAGATATTGCACCAGTACTACATTTAAAAATAGACAGACGCGCACAGACAGTTTTTTTCACCTTACTGTACAGCCCTGCTCTGATGTGGAAGAGCCTGGGGGAAAATCTGGACGTCAATAGCACCAACCACAGATATGTACCAACTAGCGAGAAAAGCAATTTTTGATCTTCTTCAGCGGTTTTTGCGCTTTCGGTGCACCGCTGCTGATATAGCGCCCCTGTAGTGGAACAACGCTGCAACTGCAGTTAAAATAAAGTCCATACAGCTGGGGGCAGAGTGAGATCAGGCTGGGGTGGCACAAAAATAGCTGGAGGCGGCCGCCACGTAAATTTGAACGCAGGACAAACCCTGTCTATAAAAGACCACAGAGGAACAAGTCAGCTTTGGAAGAGCGGCTCAGCCTTTCTGCTTTTGTGTGGCCATAAACATCTCAGACATGAAAGTCGCTGGTGCCGTTCCACAGGTCTGCCTGACAACCAGATGTTGAGGTGAAATATCTAAAAATTCCTCTCCTCCATGTGTGCCCGCCTGGCAGCAGCAGCAGAAACTTACCATTTAAATAAACACCTCACACATGGAGGCGTCTCTGATCCACCAACTGCCTCATGCATCCAGAAATCACAGAAATCCACCTGATGCAGAAATAACTTCGCCTAAAAACCTTTTCTTCCATCAGTGAGCTCTTTTAGGACCTTATTAAGGTGGAATTGTTACCCACACCCGTTATTTTCTTGTACAGGTTAGATCAGAGTGGATCATAACTAGTAATGTCTCTAATAATAAGACATTAATCTATGTCAAATTCAAATTCAAAGATACTTTATTAATCCCAGAGGGAAATTAGAGTTTCAGTACAAACAATTCTGAGATCAGACATACATACATAGACACATGACAAGAACTGGTGACTGTGGTCATTCGCAACACGAGTCGCGCTACCTTAATAGATCAAGTGGGTTTATATGAGGATAGAGTCGGGGGGAGGGGGAAAAGGCACTTCAGAGTTACCCTCACCAGAGAGGGTAGCTTTGCTATGCAAAAAAACACCTCAGACAGAAATGCACACAGACTTCAGACATTACACAACATAAGTGTCCTCTAGGTGGGGAGGTAGGGTTGGGACTCTCCTCACTTCAGTGCGTGCAGCCGCATGGAGCAGCGCTCATCACCTCTGTTTGGACAGGGGAGGGAGATAATGGGTTAGAGGGCATATTGACTCCTAGATACGGTTCTACGGCCTTCACCGGTCACAGTCCTGCCCAGGATGGGATAGGGAGAAAGAGTTTCCATAGCAACGGCAGCATTCCACATTTCTTCTGAGGGGGGAGTTTTCACTTCAGCCTGTGAGGACTGGTGTGAAATAAAAGACTCCTAAACTCTGATTGTGACTCGTTCTTCGTTCCCAAACGCGTCCATCATTTCAACTCTCCTGAAGAAGCCGCTTCTGTGAGCAGCCTGCTGGATGAAACAAACCACTCATGTACTGAACTGGGTCTTTCTGCTACCGCTGGGCTGCCAGGGTAGAATTATTCACTCTAATCTAAATGTGGGAGATGAAAACTGACGTTTCCACATTCGTTTCATCCTTTAAATTGAAAGTACAAGCTTGAGAAAAACATCCGACAGGTGAACAGATGGATTTTTATCTACAGAAAAGCTCAAAACCAATAAACATTTCTATTTTAGGTAGAATCGCAGACTTGATAAGTTTTTGTTTGTAAAACCAAAAGAATAAAGTGTTTTTTATCCCAACTGGAAAATAAAATACCCGATAGCACCTCTGACCACACGAGGTGGGCTAAAAGATCTCAAAAAACAACACATTTCTGTTCCACCAAAAGAACAAAATAACATCATCTAACATTCTGCAGGCCTCACCTGGTTCTGGTTAAGGTCAGAAGTCAGATTCAACAAAGACCCATCTCAGATTTACCCAAAACATCCTGACGATCCCAAGGTCTTCTGGGTAAAAATTCTACGGAACTTTCTGGAAGGTGTGTTCCATCAACAACACAGTGGTGGTGGTGGTGTGATGGTCTGGGGCTTTTGCACGAAGGAATCAGAGTTTTGTGGTTAAACACCTAAAATGAATATTATCGTTGTTTTCACTCTTCTGGACTAAAACCATATAATAAGGAGGTTTTGAGACATCGTTAGTTTTAAAGGTTAAATATGGAACACGGACAATCTGGCAAACTCTGGTGTTCAGAGGTGGTATCACAACAACAGGACTAATTTTCCAGCTGTTGGGATGTTGGTTCACTGCTGATGCGTTCCAGCACCAAACCGTACAGGATAAGGACTCATTTCTACTAATATGTTTACATACAACAGTATTTACTGTTGGAACATCTTCTGGGCTCAGAATCTGCTGCTTGACTTGTCATGTCCGCCATTTTACACAGTCCCAGCCTCGCCTTGCTGAGCAGACTTTTTAGCGCAACGGTGGCCTCTAGTGGCTCGTAGATGTAAACGTAAACCCAGTGTCGTGCCCGACAGAATAAAATGTGATTATTTGTCTTTTTAAATACAGCTTTTGAGGTAATAGTTTAGTTTAGGGAACACAAATGAACCATTAATTAGCTGCCAATTAATATGCATTATAGTGGACTACTAAGTCTGAACTAGTCATTATTAAGCTATTATTAGGTGCTTATTACCAAACTCCATTTTTATTTTTATTTACTAATCTCTGATTCCTAATGAGGTATATTCACATGTAGGTTGATTACTAGCATCACTGATTTACATTTTAGTGATTTAGTGTTTCTTCTTTATATTATTACTTATTTTAAAGATACATTCATAGATATACATTTCTGCCTTATTTCTTTACAGCTGATTCCTTTATGTCATATTTATTATGATCTCCTTTGTTTTGTTTTACCAGTTATGGGCTACAGATTATTTAGCCCTTCTGTTTCGATAACATTTTTGCTCGGAAGCGTTGATTTTCCCTTACATGTATTATAGGGTTTTGGTAATTTTGTTCTTTTTGCAACATTTTTCCAGTGCACGTAGTTTCCTGCATTAATTTCTTTCACCTGAACTCTGTTGACATACTTTGCTTTCACATAGCACATATACAGGTGCTGGCCAGTAAATTAGAATATCATCAAAAGGTTGAAAATATTTCAGTAATTCCATTCAAAACGTGAAACTTGTACATTATATTCATGCAATGCACACAGACCAATGTATTTCCGATGTTTATTACGTTTAATTTTGATATTTATAGGTGACAACCAATGAAAACATCAAATCTGGTATCTCAGAAAATTAGAATATTCTAAAGGCCAATGAAAAAATGTTTGTTTCTCTAATGTTGGCCAACTGAAAAGAATGAACATGAAAAGAATGTGCATGTATAGCACTCAATACTTAGTCGGGGCTCCTTTTGCCTCAATAACTGCAGTAATGCGGCGTGGCATGGACTCGATCAGTCTGTGGCACTGCTCAGGTGTTATGAGAGCCCAGGTTGCTCTGATAGTCGTCTTCAGCTCCTCTGCATTGTTGGGTCTAGCGTATTGCATCCTCCGCTTCACAATACCCCATAGATTTTCTATGGGGTTAAGGTCAGGCGAGTTTGCTGGCCAATCAAGGACAGGGATACCATGGTCCTTGAACCAGGTGCTGGTGGTTTTGGCACTGTGTGCAGGTGCCAAGTCCTGTTGAAAGGTGAAGTCTGCATCCCCATAAAGTTGGTCAGCAGCAGGAAGCATGAAGTGCTCTAAAACTTCCTGGTAGACGGCTGCATTGACCCTGGACCTCAGGAAACAGAGTGGGCCAACACCGGCAGATGACATGGCACCCCACACCATCACTGACGGTGGAAACTTTACACTGGACCTCATGCAACGTGGATTCTGTGCTTCTCCGCTCTTCCTCCAGACTCTGGGTCCTTGATTTCCAAAGGAAATGCAGAACTTGCTTTCATCAGAAAACATAACTTTGGACCACTCAGCATCAGTCCAGTCCTTTTTGTCCTTGGCCCAGGCGAGACGCTTCTTGCGCTGTTTCATGTTCAAGAGTGGCTTGACACACGGAATGCGACACCTGAATCCCATGTCTTTCATGAGTCTCCTCGTGGTGGTTCTTGAAGCGCTGACTCCAGCTGCAGTCCACTCTTTGTGGATCTCCCCCACATTTTTGAATGGGTTTGTCGTCACAATTCTCTGCAGGGTGCGGTTATCCCTAGAGCTTGTACACTTTTTTCTACCACATTTTTTCCGTCCCTTCGCCTGTCTGTTAATGTGCTTGGACACAGAGCTCTGCGAACAGCCAGCTTCTTTAGCAATCACCTTTTGTGTCTTGCCCTCCTTGTGCAAGGTGTCAATGATTGTCTTTTGGACAGCTGTTAAGTCAGAAGTCTTCCCCATGATTGTGGTGCCTTCAAAACAAGACTGAGGGACCTTTTAAAGGCCTTTGCAGGTGTTTTGAGTAAATCAGCTGATTAGAGTGGCAGCAGGTGTCTTCTATATTCAGCCTTTTCAGAATATTCTAATTTTTTGAGATACCAAATTTGGAGTTTTCATTAGTTGTCACTTATGAATATCAAATTTAAATGTAATGAACATTGGAAATACATTGGTCTGTGTGCATTGCATGAATATAATGTACAAGTTTCACGTTTTGAATGGAATTACTGAAATATTTTCAACCTTTTGATGATATTCTAATTTACTGGCCAGCACCTGTATTGTACTAAGTTTATTTTTATTTGTTATTCTACATCAGATGCGATCTATGTGTGTCTACATTCATGTGCCCTGCATGTGTGCTCTTCTCCTCTCCTGAGTTTTGCCAGTGGTCCTCGCTCCTGGGAGGGCCTCTCTGCTCTATTGCCTGATTCTGCTGCCTGTGGTTCTGGTTCGTTTGGATCTGTACGTCCGTTGGTTCCTGCCGTGGTTGCTGGAGCTCTTCGGTTTGCCTGGGATCTGGTCCGGTCCCTGCTCGTCTGTTTCCTTCCTAAGGATTATGCTAAGTGGAATCATTATTGCTTGTTTGGAATTATTTCTTCAAGTTTGGGAGTACCATTGACTGTGTGGGGGTTTGCCTTTCCTCACTCCTGATGCCTCTGCCTGGGAACTAACCTTTCCTTCCTCGACTGAGTCCCTACGGCCTCTAGAATTATTCAGCGACTCGTGGTTTGTAGCAAGACCCCTTGTCCTTGAAAAGGGGGGATATGTAACACCCACAAATGGTCAGTTTTTCATGTACAGTTTGACCCCTTTAGTATCTGGTCATATGGAGACAGGAGTCTACATTTGTTGCCTTTAATCTGCCGGATCCTGCCATTCCATCAGCTGGAGTCCGGGCCTCTCTGCAGCTCGGAACACATGATAACATATTATCAACAAACTGTTCCCGTTTCAAGGCCTAAGCTTCCCTTATCACTTCAACAGGATTCCTCATGCCTCTGAATAAAGTGACTATTTTCAGCTCATATGAGTTAATCATTCGTGAAAAGGAATAATAATGTCTTCATTAATCTGTGCTTAAATCAATAAGGTTGATTGATCTGCGCTTGAATTACTGAAAGTTTGAAATGAATGTATTATTACGTTGAATGATTTATATATATGATAATCAGTAATGTTTGATATGACAAGGCAATCATCATCTACACCCAGACACAAGGTTCATTAGAGATAAATTAAAGTTAAGTTAAACTCATGACACGTATCTGAAAGAAGGCGTGATGTTCTGAGGTTCTTAGTAATATCCCTTAACATGGCATGTTCCGATTGGACAAGAATTCATAATATGAGAATATTAAAACAGAGCTCACTTCTCGGTGACTCAGTTCTAGAGAAAGCTATGGAACGGCCATCCGGAGCGGAACCTCTTGAACCCAGAGCATTTTTGACAAGCTGTCAAAACCCTGCTGAAGCCCTTCTAGACGCAAACGATTCCATCCATCTGTTGTGACCCGGAAAACATCTCTGGACTGGAGAGTCGGTGCTGCGGTTATTCTACAAACCTTGGTGCCCCGAGGTCATCTGACCTTCCTGACCTCTGGATCTGCGAAGAGGGTCATCCGAAAGGGTGAGGTAGACACAGCATGGATCGCGTCTGATGTGGGTTTGATAAGAATCAACTTCCAAGTTAATGCGAACCAAATTCTTTCCTTTTTACACCCAGACTTCAGTTCTTCTAGATACGAATGTTCCGATAACCTCACATTCACACATAGTCACCATACATCACATCCCATCTTCCTAGATCCATCCATCCACAGTAATCTTAGTTAATTAGTCATGTTTTTAATAGTTTGGAAAATAAATTCTTACTTTTTATAAACCCGACTCTTCTTTAATTAAGATGAAGTGTCGTACAATCCCTGAATAAACAAAGAATCCTAAATCTTCTGGTAAACCTTCAAGACCAATCAGACTGGATGTCCATATTTATATGGAAATTCACATCACATTGGTCAAAGTGTAGAGTAGTATATTAAGCTTTAAAAGCACCCAAATACATACAATAATTACCCGTCTACAAACATTAACAGGCCATGAATTAAGAGTTTGATCAAAATAAGCCATTCATAATGGTTTGTTGCTGATTAACGCACATGATAATTAGCTCTAATAAATGTGTGGCTTTCAAAGAAGTAATTCAAGGGGAATAATTTTTCTGCATTAATAACCAAAAATATTATGTTCTGGTATGATGTACATAAACAACGAACTCCGCGTGTTAATAGAGCCACAATCAATTAACCACTTGTAAGCAAGAACATGTTCCCCATTCTAAAGTCAGATGTTGTTCTTACCTAATTACTAGTAGTTTAGTATTAATTAACCACTTAAAGGCAAGAAAATGTTCCCTTGAATTACTTCTTTAAAAGCCACATATTGATTCGAGCTACTTAGTATGTGTGTTAATCAGCAACAAACCATTTACTTTCGGTTAACAAACCATTATGAATGGCTTTTATGATAAAACTCCTCATTTATGGACTGTTAATGTTAGAATTACGGCATTAGTAGTAAGATGTTAATAAGTACTTAATAATGACTAGTTCATACTTAGTAGTCCGCCTAATATGCATATTAATTGGCAGCTAATTAATGGTTAATTTGTGTTCCCTAAACTGAAGTGTTACTGCTTTTAAAGGAGAAACTGTGCATCCATGAATCTGCACACCTATGAACGCCTAGTGGACTTATTTATTTTTAAACGTAGCTTTTTATGAAAATGTTCCATATTCTAACTTCAGTAACTAAACCAAATCTTCTTAATCTTGTGGTTTACTGTAATAAACATCCAACGGCTCTCCGCTCCTCCCTCTCTGCTTTGTAATATTTCCTGTTCTTGAAGCACGGCGGAGCTTCAGCTCATCACGGAGCTTTTACATGCATAATTAACACATTCACTTCATTGGCAGGCGCTGAGGTTTGGCTGCATGTGAACTTCTTGATTCTGTTTAGCTGCACGCTGCTATGACTGCCTGTTAGTAGCAGTAAGTCGGTGTTTTACGGAGGGAAGGACTGCAGTGGGATGCGGGCTGGGAGTGACCCACTGGAATGCAGCTGTGGAAAACCAGAAGTGGAAACTATTGTTCAGCCTTCGGTCTCTTCCTTTGCTTTTCTGTTCGTACCTTGTCATATTTGGCGACGATTTCAGCCCGCTCCTGGTCCAGTTTCACCGCTGCATCCTGCTCGGTATCAGACGCTGGAGACCAGAACAGAAAGGAGAATCAGTTACGTGAGACATCAAGAGGAAACAAAGCACATTTAACACAAACGCATGTTTCTGAAGGTTAAAGGTATATTTAGACGAATGCTTCTGTGTGAAGGTTATCATCAATCTCATGTTTAACCATTTCAAACACCTTCCTGAACAGCCTTAGTTTGGAAACATAGCCTTTTCTGGACTGATGAGCTAACGGCTAGTCAGAGTCTGGCGTGTTGCTGCCATCTAAAACCTGTTCAAAACTCCTAAAGTTCAGGCGATGTTTGTTACCTGGTTCCAGTAAAAACTCCTAAACTCTACATAGAAACATCTATTCAAGGGTGGAAAATGCTTTTTAAGTTTCACAATTTATAGAAAGGAAATTATAGCATCTGTGTTTTGTCCAGAAGTTTCTTCACTTTCAACACGCTGAAAACACACACGAACACACACACACCCCAAAGCTGACCCCACTCTGAGAACAGCTGGAGGTCAGTTCCTGAAAACTAGTTCCTTTAAACAAACTCATCTCATTTCTCTGAGACCATCGAGGTTGTAAAGCAGGGATCCGAGCAGCACACACACACACACACCCACACTCACGCGCTCACACACACACACACTCACGCGCTCACACACACACACGCACACACACACACCCACACGCGCACACACACACACACACACACACACACACACACGTGCACACACCTACACCCACGCGTGCACACACACACACACACACACACACACACACACACACACACACACACGTGCACACACCTACACCCACGCGTGCACACACACACACACACACACACACACACACACACACACACACACACTGGTTTAGAGAAGAAGCAGCTGGCAGCATCCCAACAGAACCAAACACCTGAATGGGTTTAAAATATTTACAGGACTTTATCTGCATGTGTAAAACCTCTAACAAACATCCCATCATACAGACACGTTTAAACCAGAGAACACTCTGGACGGTGACGTCTGTCGAAGCCTTGTCTATTTAAGGAATAAAGTTACGTTCAAGTACAAAAATTAAAGAAAAAAAACTTGATCCAATGTGCACATTTATTCAGAATCCGACCCACAGAACACTGATGTTCAGATCTGAATACGTAAAGTCACATCTAAGCTGTAACAGCATATTTATCATTAATACTTCTACTTCTACTACTAATACTACTATTACTACTACTACTACTACCACTACCACCACTACTAGTACTACCACTACTAGTACTAATACTACTATTACTAATACTTCTACTATTCAATTCAAGTCTACTTATATAGCGCCAAATCACGACAAGCGTCGTCTCAAAGACCTTCACATAATAAACATTCCAATACAGGTCAGTTCATTAAGCCAATCAGAAATAATGTTTCCTATATAAGGAACCCAGCAGGTTGCATCAAGTCACTGACTAGTGTCAGTGACTTTACAGCAATCCTCATACTAAGCAAGCATGCAGCGACAGTGGAGAGGAAAACTCCCTTTTAACAGGAAGAAACCTCCAGAGGATCCTGGCTCAGTACAAGCAGCCATCCACAAACCACTTAACTGTTTTACCTTCTTGTGAAGATTGTTGCAAACAGAAACATTAAACCTGATGAACACCAGAGCCACGCACACTGCGCCGTTATCTTCGTCAGTGTAAACGAGGAAAGAAAACTAACTGATCGGAACCTTTTCTTACCTTTTCAACAATGTTTAATGCAAAATTTAATTACAACAGTCCAACGAGACAGAGCCTGGATTTGTATTCTGATCAGTTCTGTGTGACGCCTCAAAAAGCGTCACCTGCTCGACCATTAAAACCACTAGCAGGGTGAAAAATATCGAAATATAACTTTTGGATCAATTTTATACAAACTGTTTCATTAATTATCTTCTGTTGAAAGATAACTGAGGTACATGAGCGACTGGTATGCTGTTGTGACCGGTTAAAGCAGCTCTCTGCTGTCTGAGGGTAGGCCCCGCCCACAACGCCGCGGCGGCTGCGGCTCCCAGTGTTTTCTTTACTGTGGGAAACGGTCAATAATGGCTCTTTGATGGGGAAAAAGCTGCCGACACCTGATCTAGAGCCTGAGTCCAGATCTGGTTCTCCTGTAGTTGTGATTGTTTTTATCCAACCACTCATGTCTATGGTCTGTGAGGAAACAACACGCATGCACAGAGAGAAAACGCTAACTTCATGCAGAAAAGCCGCACCTGGGATTATGGCCTAGGAACCGCACCACCATGCAGGTTTACTCAGACAAAAATCCCTTCAAAGAAGCAAAAGCAAGACGAGAACCCGACTCTGGACTACGTTAGTGGGAAGATTGTTCCAGAAGAGAAAAAAAATAAATAAACACCAACGCAGCAGGTGAAAGGTGCATCCCTACAGGGTGAATCAGAGTGGTCATAAACATTTTATTGCAAACACTATAAAAACTGCTTCAAATCACCTTTTTAAAAAAAACATTTGTTATTAATGAAGAAAACTATTGAAAACGACTCATATTTATTTAAGCTAACTCATCTTCACAGACCGCTCCACATATAATTTCCTGTTGTTGTGTAATAGCTGTGTTTCTGTTCCTCTGGCCAGGTTTTATTTGACTCCGGTCATTCTCTAACTTCCTCTCCGGGTCTCAGCGGGAGGAAAAGCTCAACACGAATTCCCGAAAGCTCCAAGCAAACATGCCCCTTATTGAGCTGGCTGGCATTTTTATGACTGGATGGTGTCTCACACACACACACACGCACGCACGCACACACACACACACACACATACAGTAACATTTTTTTTTCTCACGTTTTCTGGGAATTCGACCCCGGAGGCCTCGTGGTTCCCATGGTGAGGAGAGAAGAACTGAAAGGAACCGAGGTCTCGGCCTCGGTTCGGAGGCATTAGGAAGCAGATTTGTATTCCAGACAGAAGTTAGATACAATAAGATTTCTTTGCATCACGGAAGAGAGTCTTGGACAAATTGTAGAGATGTTTTAAGACTTGAATTTTTCAGCAAGATGACACAAAGCATTCAGAAAGTTTCATTAGAGGCCTGGTAGACGTAGTGATTTTAATTTAAAGAGCAAGTCACCCCCTATCAGAGTATTACTCCACTCCCACTTCCTGTTTGAATAATGCAACACATGCTGTTGCCTAGCAGACCAAGAGGGCGGAGCCACTAACACACACACACACACACACACACACACACACACACACACACACACACACACACACACACACACACACACACACAGGCTTACGGCACTGTGACATCATATGGTACCAGCTAACGTTCTAGGGTACCTCTTAGCCAATAGCGATGGCAGATTTAAATTCAAATGCAGTGCAGAGTTTTTACCTGACAACGGCACAACACTGACAGTTTTAGGCAGAAAATGTAAATTTGAACTAAAATGCACTAAAGTGCAAAACTGTTGACTACACGTGTCTGCAGCACGATTAGACACACATTTATATAGTTTATCAGAAAAATAAGTTTATTTGGGGGCGACTTGCTCTTTAAGAACATGTTCTGTATTCTATATTTATCTATATTTCATGTAAACTCCACTTTGAGAAAAATATGGATCTATTTAAGGTTTTTGGGATATTTTTCGGAGTTTTAGGCAAACTGAGATTTTAGAAAAAAGATTCTCAACAAAAAAAAAGACTAAAATGTCTGATTTTATCAGGATCACAGTTCAGCCAGTGCTGAAATGTTTCATAAGGTGGAGAAAAAGAACCAAAGAGGAGGACAAACTTCAACAAAACACACAGCTCATCTCTGCAACCCACTGGTTTTAAACTGGTAATGCGGTCCCTTTAAAATGTGAGCGCTGGGTATTTAAAATACTCCGAACTCTTAGTGTTTTGGCTCAAATGGGTAAATTAGTTAACACAAACTTATGGGAGTGAGCCAAATTAACATTGAAATGGTTACTGTATTTTGATAATCCAGATTAGGTTTCAGGAATTTAAAATATCTAAGTAAATCTGGAATTTTCTAAGAATTCAGAAGTGAGCTAAAAATAAAACAATAAAATAGGGAAAAGTCAGTTTTATGGAGTTTTAAGTCATTCATTAAAGGGACGTTATGGAAGTGTGACAGCCAAAACATGTATAGAAATAATAAATGTCTTCTTCATACATTCTCCTGCAATGCCCTGGTCCTGTAGAATGAGTCCTGGCATTTTTACTGTGATTGCCTGTTTTTCTGTAAAATCACAGAAAAAGAGAGATGCTCGGGTCGAGCAGGCTGCTTCATGCGCGTTCACGCTCAGGCATCGCCCTCCGAACCGTTCTTTGAACGTTGTTTCAGCTGTGATCAAGGATATAAATGTTACAGATACAGAAGCCGCCACTGGCGATTTAGCTTGCCTTATAAGATTTTGGGCTTTCGTGCAGAAGACCCGGTTCGATTCTGGTTGTTTTAGAGTTTCTTTTTTTTACATTAATGGTATATTTTTTTTACAGTAAGATGCCCAAATTTTTATTTGAGACTCGCCGAACGGCATTGAATTCACAGATAAAAAAGATGTGGGTTCAACTTTCATTTTGGAACAATTTTTCAAGCAAGGGAAGGGAATGATCTGAGCATGCAGGAGGACTGACCCATCATAAACCTTTGTCGGCTGTGCTGAAGAGAAAGGTACAGAACCAAATTATTTAATTCATTAGCTGCACGTTCTCCTGTCCTCTGTCCTCCGGGCCACACACACACACGCGCGCGCGCGCGCACACACACACACACACACACACACACACACACACACACACACACACACACACACACACACACACACACAGGACTGTCTCAGCTGTTATTTTCGTTAAGGAGTGTGCACGTACAGCATGCACGCCTCGTGCACGAGCCTACTATTGAAGCTGCCGCTACGCTTTTGGCCTGAGGGGGCAATCGCGAGCATAAAAATTCAAAACTCCATAAAGTCCCTTTAAGGAAGTCAAAGACGTTTTATTCATAAATTAACTCTTATTTCCTAATATTTAGACATCTCTCCCCTGATTGGCTAACAGCAACACGACCCTACCACTGACTGTTTGCTCTGCAACGTTGATGTTTTATCTCCACAAATAACACAAGCCTGGAGGAGTTCTGCTGTGTGGTGGAGTTGCTAATGCTAACAGTTAGCTTCCACTACATCAGAAATAATCATTAAAAATGTTTTTTTCAGTTTCTGTTTCTGTAAATGTTGGAGCAGAAACTACCCACCTATCATTATAGATTAAAGCTAACCCCCCTGCCCAGCTGACCTTTCACCTCTGCCTCCTCCACCACCAGGCGGGAGGAAGATGTCAGCTCCATCTGACTGTCCCTGTCCTGCTGGGACTTAAATGTCCCCGTCCATCACAAACCCTCCAGGTTCTGCTGAGTTCATGAATCAAACGTTTAAACTGATAAGAAGTCAGGTGTTGCTTCCTGTTAGCGATTTAACCAACAAACAGATGGTCAGGAATGGTTTTCAGAGAGGAAGTCAACTAAGAACTTCCTGTTACACTTCCACCTGAGACCTCCAAATTTTAATTTGCATGATTTTACACAATAATATGGGTTCATGACCCAAGCATGTGGGTCATGTGACAGGAAGTGCTGAGTGTATGTGAGTGTTTGCTCCTCATCATTACTGTAGACGATGATCGGACTCCCTCCTCGTTTCCTCTATCAGCTGCTTTTGCTCTTTCTGTCTGTTAAAATGTTAAAACGTTTACTCTCGTTGTCGTTTCCATCTCCTGCAGGAGTCTGGAATAATTACACGCATTAGGAAAAGTGGAGAATTTGATTGGAAATGAACTAGTTTCCTGAGTCTCTGCCCTCACGCTCCACTTGTTTCATCTGGTTTAAACAGAATTTAAAAACCGATCCCTAAAACTCACAGACATCCTCACCTGGAAGGTTTGTGATGTTTAAAGCACCTTCTCCACTCTAGCTGATTCACTTACAGGTAACCTTGAGGTAGAAGTTCTTCCAGCAGAAACCTGAAGTGGAGCTTTTCGGTTCTTCTAATTCTGGCAGGTTTGTGGCAGCCTGACATTTAAAAACAGGCAGGAAGGTGGCCTGGTCTGCACATTTTCTGGGTTCCATTTCAGCTTTTCTTACTTTTGCATTAAAGGGTTATGAAACGGTGTGCTGGTCTGTGACTGTCAGCAAAACTCGGGCCTCACCCATGTTGCTGGAAGTTTCAACATTTTTCTTTTCAAACAGTCACAAAGTCACTGCAGGAGTCTGGATCTGGAACTTTTCTCAGCTTTTTTCCTTTGAGAGCAAGAAACATCCAAGAAGTCTGGAAAAATGAGACGTAATTAAGACACTTTTTGACTAAACAGCGACAATATTTCGTTGAAGGTTCTCAGTCATCCAGGCCACGGTAATCCAGGGTTTCAAATGAAAGCAACTGGACATCTTTGGTTTCTTGAAGTTGTTTTGCTTCTCATCCGAGGAGCTTTAACAGTTCTGACTGGAATATGGCATCAATGACCCCTCGAAGGCAGGGAGGTGGGGTCTTCATAGGGAGTTTCTGCTTGTTACGCAACAACAGTCAGCTACAGTTTGTAAAACTGACCCTTCTATATTTCAGAGAATGCCTTGGAGGTGAAGCAAACAGCTAAAACCAGAGTGAACATCGGTGCAGTCTACACTAGTTTGGGGAGCTCAAGGATGCTGCTAAATCACAGACCTGTGACCTGACTTTGTTGCTGCTAGGCATAGTAAGTAGTAATATTTTTTGTCCAACAGTGTGGATAATTTTACTAATTTGGCTCATGTTGGTGTTAGCGCCGGCAACAACAGGGTTGTTTGCGACAGTTGTAATTCCACTTTCAACCACTAGGACACAGTTAAAGTTAAAGTCCCATTAGTTGTCACACACACAGGTGTGTGTGCAAAATTTATTCTCCGCATTTGACCCATCCCCTGGGGGAGCGGTGAGCTGCAGACACAGCCGCGCTCGGGAACTATTTGGTGGTTTAACCCCCCAATCCAACCCCTTAATGCTGAGTGTCAAGCAGGGAGGCATTGGGTCCCATTTTTTCAAAGTCTTTGGTATGACCCGACCAGTAATCGAACCCCTGATCTCCCAGTCTCAGGGCGGACACTCTGCCACTAGGCCACTGAGAAAGGTTATACCAACGCAGTTGCCTGAAAGTGGTTTCTGTCATTTCTGTTCACCTAATATTTTAGTTTTGTTATAATTTCTATTAATATATTTTATTTGGTAACTGCCTCACAGCCTTTTACTGCTGAAAGTAGAGAAGAAAATAAAACCTGTATTCCAATTCATTGCAATTTTTTGTGTGGTAGAAGTATTAGTAATCGGTATCGTGAGTACTCTGATCCAAGTATTGGTATTGTACCGGTTCGGAAAAAAGTGGTATCGCTGCATCCCTAACTTTAACATTTATATTTTGTTATTGGAATAACCAACAAACTACAGCGCCCATTGATGTAAATGAATAAAATGGTAAATAGACAAAACCATCTGAGGCAACAGCGGCCATTGTCCAGTAAAACATCCAGGGTTGGGCATCGGGCATCGATTGGAACCGGTTCCAACTGTTAGTTTTTCCCGGAATCGTTCCTAGTTTTTTATTTGAATTCCTAGTTTGGATTCCTAGAATGCCGACGGAAGAGGAACCTGCAGCCGATATCCGTGAAAAATAAACGTGATCTGCAAATTGTGATCAACGCTTTTCAGAGCTGATCACACCAGCTGTCTGTGTGCAGCACCAAGTCCCCCCTCCCCCACCCAGAAATAAACAAACGCGTCTGCCGAACTTTTACTCCGTAATGTAAACTTTAACTCCTGCAGCGTAGAGGAAACTTGTTAAATACGTCAACACGGTGGATTTAATAGAAGCTTAAAGAACAAACTCTGGATGGTGTGAGGTGAGTTTGTCTCACTGCAGAAATAAAAACACACACGGAGCGTCAGCAGTCAGACGCAGCTGCTCACCAACATTAGTGTGTGTGTGTGTGTGTTAGTGTTGTCAAAAAAATCGATACCCAGATATAAATCGATACTAAAAGTGGTATCTAAATTAGATATTCCATCCCTGTGGTATCGATATTATGGACTATTATACACAGCCTTCTTCAACTACACCGACACGCACGACAGCCAGATGCCATAAAGCAGCCTCCGCCTCCCAGACAAACAGAAGAAGACGCCGCATGGCTACATTGCAGTTTCCCACGCGAGTTGTCTCCAATCCAAGTTTTGTCTGCCAAATAAATAAACAAAACATAAACAGCGAATTTGGGAGGCGCTTCACAGTCCAACTTAATTAGCATACCAAGTCGACACGTAGTTGTATATTCACGCTTATGTGCTTAAAGGAAACTCCCGTTTATTGCAACCCGGACTTAATTTCTAGCATGCAGTACGTTTGTTTACTCACGCTGACAACTTTGGTGCTACTTGGATTCCCCGGGGTATTTAGATCCATCGGCGAATCGCCGTCAGTGTATATCCATATAACGGGTGCGGACGGGCACCCATGGTGCAGCCTCGAAATAAGACATTATCTGCACCAAAACATCTCAATGTCGAAAGGTTTTGTTAGGAATCATTAACATGATTCCCCTGTTCGTTTGGAGCGGGTCTGGGATTTCTAGGCTTGAACAGACTAGCCACGGCTAATCTAACCAGCGCTTTTAATGACGTCACTGCCGTGCGCCAGTCTGTTTTTATTAAGATTACCGGTAGATGTACCTTTGTCCTACTGTGGAGAAATTCGTTTTCTCCCTTTATTGACCAACAGAGTTGTTCAAAAGTACAGAACAAAACATATGGCATTACATCTTATGACAAAAATGCACCTTAAACAGAGTTTAAGCAGCAAAACATCACTCTGCAAATAGTGTATATATAGTGAGACAATTCATGATTTAAAGTGTTTACTTTCGCCAGTCTTTGTATGCACGTTTTAAAAAATGCTGATACTTGAAAGGTTTAAGCACTTAATACACTTAATTCTTAACATTTAATTTTTGCAATATAAATTGAGGAATGTTATTTTTTGAATAAACTTGTTCAATAAATTGGTGTTTTAAAATAGCATCGAAATCGAGTATCGAGTTTTTTTCAAGTATCGAATCGAGTTTGAAATTTTAGTATCGTGACAACCCTAGTGTGTGTGTGTGTGTGTGTGTGTGTGTGTGTGTGAGCGTCAGAAGGCTGAACAATAACTTGTAGAATAATTAAAGTCATCATGCTAGAGCACCTTCTCTGTGGTGGACCACACCAGCTTCTGCCACAATAAATAATTATAATAATAATAATAAATCACACACAAAGTTTAATTTCCTTTCTGAACTATTTCTGTTGAGTTTAATGTTTAAAATCTGTTAGGCTGTTACTGACAGCAGCTACGTTTAAGCTTCACTTCCTGTTCTAACTGAATGCTGCTGCAGCATGGAGGTGTAGTTCTCAGTCATCCTGGACATGATCATCCTGAGAGTTTTAGCTGAAAACAGCTGCACGTGTCTGGATATGTTGGAGACATTTAGCCTCTCATCCCAGAGGCTGCTTCCAGACTTTGGTTGTGGTCAGAAACAAACACACTGGTTGTGCTGCAAGTCTTTTTCTTTATTCTCCAAAACATGTTTTTGTCTAAATGTTGTTGTTCATAGAGTTAAAATTCATGTTGAAGTTAAGATTATTTCATCAAGTAGGACCTGTGGTTGGCTGGCTCAGGTAACACATGTCACGTCTTAAAGAATCGGAATCGGGAATCGATAGGAACCGGAATCGAAATGAGGAATTGGAATCAGAATCGGAATCATTCAAAATCCAACAATGCCCAGCCCTAGTCTGGACACTAAAATAAGCCACTTCTTCCCCTTCATTCAGCTCATTTTGCAAATTATGTCAATAAATAAAACATATGATGAGACTTAAATTCTTTAAATTTTTGATCATTTGGAGCAAACAATGATTTATATAAACAAACAATCAAGTTCAACAAAGCTAATTTGTTGTTTTTACATTTGGCTTTTTTCCATTTATAAATTGTAGATTTACTCAATGTTGACTTTTCTGTGAAAACTAGTTAAGGAAGTTATTTTATTTCATTTTTTAAACTTAAACAGCTCTTTAGCTTAGCGTAACAAACAGCAGATGTGTTATGGTTCGATGTGTGCATTCTGTCATCAGGGCTTTACATTTAGACACCAAGTGTTAGCTCACAATGGTCCGAGCGTCTGGACTGGTGCCACTTCTCCATGACATCATCTGGTGCTTGTGCACAAAGCTACAACACAACAACACACACTCAGAAGACAACACACACTCTGAACTCTGCACCTTAGATGAGTATCTGCCTTCCCATCCGAGTCCCACGTTGTGAACTGTTGATGTTCGTGCTTATATGTTTGATTTATCCTCGTGAAACACTTTTCTATCCAACTGAAATGAGCGCCTCGAATGGCAGCTCTCACAGTCTGCCTGCATCTGTTTTTGTTCTACATGTTTTGTGTGCGTAACCTTGCTCAGGCTTTCTGTGCTTCGGGATGCTGGAGCACTGACAATAAAGCTGATTCTGATTCTGATGAAGCTTCAGAAACACGTTTTAGAGCAAAAGGAGAAAGTCAAAGTTTTTTTCTCGCCATTTAGTCACAAAATGTCCTCATTTTCTCTTATTTTATTCCCAAATTCCTCTAATTTATCAGCAAGGTTGTCTCATGTTTCTGCGACTGACCTGAGCAGGTTTCCACATGCATTCTTCACGGATGTAATTGAACCAAGTAGCCTGGGAAGTCATCCTACAAATGTAAACATCTATTCTGGCCACGACCCATAGACAGAGCTGCCTGCCCCATTGACCATTTTCCATTGTATGGTTTTGTGGTGTACCGCTCTTTGGTTGGCTCACACGGGGTGTTTAACTCATTCGCTGCCAATGAAGACTAAAGTCGTCATTTGCATTTTTTTTACTGTGTGGGCGTCGGACGAGCCCCCACACCGTGAGAACAAACATCTCAGCTCTGAAGCCGATCTTCATCCGCGTACGTCACACGTCACGTGATCAGGAAGCAGAACATCCATGTGTTAGGAGATCGTTTTGGGCCGCTGCTGTAAAAAAAGTGAGGCGCGAACCGGAAAAGTTTCTGCCGATCACAATTCAACAACGGATTATGAAAGAACGGATAACGCTCGAAACACGCTGATTCTTCTTGATGTAAGAGGTGAGTCTCCACTTTGTTCTAGTTGCTTTGGCATTGACATCATCCTAGCGCGCAACGTTCTGTCACTCTTAAAACAACAGTAAAAACTCTGAGAAACGCTGGCAGCAAATGAGTTAAATGTGCTTTTATAAATAAATTTGATATGGTACGGTAATGAATAAGTCAAGTTGGTCGTTGATTTGATTGGTCCTAGCACTGTCCAGTTGTGTGCAGAGACGCATACACCAACAAAGAAGAAGAAGTAGTAAATAACAAGAAAAGTGTCGTGTTTATTTAGTCTCCAACAGCAACTGAGTCTCATTCTCCCGGATCAGACAGGGTGATTTTTGGCTGTCATGCAGGATTGTTCATGCCCCACTGTGGGAACTCCAGAAACTGCACGACGTCCCTCTCCAGCAGGACACACTACATCAGGTGTCACCAACTCCAGTCCTCGAGGGCTACCATCCTGCTAGTTTTCTGTGTTTCCTGCTCCATCACACCTGAATGCAGTAATTTAATCCTCTCTGTAGAGGCCATGTGGCCTCCACAGAGAGGATTAAATTAATTACGTTTAATTCTGCACAGGCCTGTTGATTACTCATTCATTTCAATCAGGTGCGTAACGTGTGCAGGACGGTAGCTCTCGAGGACCAGAGCTGGTGACCCCTGCGCTACATCATTAGCTTTCCCGAAAGCATACGTCACTAAGCAGACCGCTGACCAAAGCAAAGCTGAAAGGGTAAAAACACTTAATTTAGTGTCGGTTCATGACCCAGCTCATCTTCCTCAAAGGTTGGTCGATTTCTAGGCTATGAACCAAAACCAGAAGAAATGTTGGGAAACAATGAAAACAAACAAAAATTCAGTAATCCTTGTTAAAGTTCCAAGACATTCTGGAACCTTCCTTCTGATTCCTTTAGTTGTCTCAAACAGAAGCTGAGTGAGTTAAAATGAACAGGAAACCATGAAAGTCCAATAAACATCATACGTTTGAGGTGGTTTCGAACCAAATGTCTCCAAATGTCCGTTTATATCTAAAATAGACGCCAGATTCCATATCAAGGGTTAGTTTTTCAGATGAACTCTTCTAATGAAGAGAAATGTTTGATCTTTTTTGACACAAGATGATAATGTTCCACACTGAGGCCCTTCTTTGTCACTTCCTGGGCACCACCATCGCCCAGGACCTCAAATGGGAGCCCACCATCACCACCATCAGAAAAAAGGCCCAGCAGAGGATGTACTTCCTGAGGCAGTTGAAGAAATTCAACCTATCACCACAGTCGATGAGGCATTTCTACACCGCTATCATCGAGTCCACCCTCACCTCCTCCATCACCGTGTGGTACGCTGGAGGTACCACCAGGGACAAGAAGAGGCTGCAGCGTGTCGTGCGCTCTGCAGAGAAGGTCATTGGCTGCAAACTCCCCTCCATTCAAGATCTGTACACCTCTAGGACATTGAGGCGTGCAGGTCGGATAATAGCTGACTCGTCTCACCCTGGACACAGTCTCTTCGACTCGCTCCCATCTGGCAGAAGGCTCAGATCCATTCGGACCAGAACCTCTCGCCACAAAAACAGTTTCTTCCCCTCTGCAGTTGGACTTTTGAATGAACATCCTAGGGCAGCCCACTCAAGTTGATTGGTCCCAGTCACGTGACCCGATGCTGTGCTTGAACCATTCAACAAATACTCAGATTAATACCTACACGGAGTAGATAGCTGCTTCTCTAATTCTTGCCACTTTTTACGTTAATAATTTTTTATCATGAGTGTTTTATTAGTTCTTATATTTGCTTATCTCTTAATTAATTTTTTTTTCTATCTTACCTTCTGCACCAAAATACCGCAGCAATTTCCTAATGTTGTGACTTGGCACACATATGGCAATAAAAACTTCTGATTCTGATTCTTCTTTGGCTAATCTTGCTACACCTGGGTTTGCTAATGAAACAGCCAAAAACTACAGATGATCAGAATGAGGCCCTTTTCGTTCCGATCTGTTAGAAACAAAATGAAATTTACACCAAAACAATCCCCCGTTCTTGGATTCAGAAAACATCAGGAAGTAATTTTCTGATATTTGACATCAAACAGTGAACCAGACAAAACAGAAAATCCACCAGAGCGAGTCATGCCACCCGTTACCTCGTTTCAAGCTGCCCGCCGGCTCCTCCAGGCGAGCCTTGGTCCGCATCGGTCACAGTTCAGCCGGATCCGGCACATGAAAAGCCGACCTGAGCCACCTCATGCCATCGCTGTGGCAACATGACGGGGAGGGGGCGGAGGGGACCCGAGAGAAGTGAGATCAGCAGTCACAAAGTGGCCGTTTGTAGCAGCAATCGGCGCTTCAGGAGCGAGCCGTTCCCACTCACAGCATTCCCTCCTCCACCCAAACGTGACAACACAACAAGTTCCATTCAGACGGTCGCAGGGAGGCAGACGCTGGGAAAGGACGGTTCCAGACAGACTTTCAGGGAAGATCTGTGACTAAATTAAAAAGTGTTTTTCAATTCCAGAAATGTGGGCGTTGGATGAGCTGAAGGGTCAGGCGATGACAGCCTGATGATGAACAGTTCCCATTAAAACTTCATTAAGAAACGGACTTGATGTACCAGCGTGTGAAGTGGTGTGTGTGTGTGTAAAAGAAGAAGAGTTCTTGTCACCTCGCCCAATCTCTGCTGCATCTGAACAGGAAATTTCTGCAGGACTGAAGTTTAGTAAAGGCTTCTGAAGCTCTGGGGTCACAGGAAGAGGAGGAAGAGTGTGTGTGTGTGTGTGTGTGTGTGTGTGTGTGTGTGTGTAAAAGAAGAAGAGTTCTTGTCACCTCGCCCAATCTCTGCTGCATCTGAACAGGAAATTTCTGCAGGACTGAAGTTTAGTAAAGGCTTCTGAAGCTCTGGGGTCACAGGAAGAGGAGGAAGTGTGTGTGTGTGTGTGTGCGTGCGTGCGTGCGTGCGTGCGTGTGTGTGTGTGTGTGTGTGTGTGTGTGTGTGTGTTTTAGCCGTGTCCTCCTGTAGCTAAGTTTCTGACCTTCCTTTGCTAAGAAAATGACCAGTTCTGAGTTTTAACGTAACAATTCCACCCCATGCAGCAGTTTACCCTCGACATCAGTCAGATAACGAGCCCTTAAAGATACCCATCACACAAAAAGAGCTTAGGTAATGAGAGGAAGTCACTTCATCAAGTCACAGGAAACATGGTGTTATAATCAGATTAAGGTCAAAGGTCAAACCCGCTCTGAAATGGACTAACAGAGGAGAACTAGCTATCTACGGACACTGATTATTTCGTTTACTGGAGATGATGAAATCTGACTTCAACTTCTGTCTGATTTTAAATACATCTTTCAAGATGTTTTCTCTGTTATAACAAAGAGAAGTTGGAGTACATGGAATGCAGCCACATTCAAAGGTGTGTGTCTGTGTGTGTGGGGGGGGGGGGGTAGAATAACATTCAGAGATAGTAAAATGGTCTAAAGGAACTAAAGGAAGTCATGTGGATTACAACACAAAAAAACTACTAAAATGTTTTAAACACACATTTACCTTGTTGTTGTTGAGGAAAGGCAGCGTGGGGGGGGGGGGGGGGGGCATAGACCTGCTTTCCTGGGTAGATAATGATGTAACAGGCACTTAGAATCGGTTCGTTCTGCTCAAAGCTGGTTTCACACGTTATACGGGAGACACACCACCTTAAGCTAGCATGTCCCAACCCACTTAAACTTTTACAATAATATATAAATGTTTGTCACGGTAATGCTAACTGCAGAGCAACGCTAACCCAAGCTCCTGCTAACGCTAGCCTGAGCTATTGCCAACGGTAGCGTCCTTAACAGGGAACCTAAGTCACGCCCATCTACTTCCGGACCACGGGTCCCCGGAAGAACGAAAAAATTAACGCAGGTCAACTTGGTTAAAAACGCTATTTTCTAATCCGCTTGTTTTGTACCATGGATTTCACATATGATGTCTGTGAATTTTTAGACACATTTTGAAACCAAGAACGCACTTATCTTCGAACAGGGTAAAACACTAATTTAGGTTTTGTGTGAAAATAAGTCTTTGGGCTGGTAAACTTTAGGCTGCATGGTGACGCAGTGGTTAGCACTGTTGCCTCGCAGCACGAAGGTCGCAGGTTCGAAACTCGGCTGCGGCCTTTCTGCGTGGAGTTGCGTGTTCTCCCCATGCATGCGTGGGTTTCCTCCGGATACTACGGTTTCCCCCACAGTTCACAACATGCCCTACAGATTAGAAATTGTAAGTCGCTTTGGGTAAAAGCGTCTGCTAAGTGAATAAACATAAACATAAGTCCAGAACTACAAATGCGCTTCATGAAAGTGACGTCATCGAAACAGACACGGAGAAAACTGAGGGAAAAGGGCTGGAAGTTCAGCAAAACTTTCCACAAGGGGAAAGAACCACCATAAATCTGGTCATGTGGTAAGTAGCAGCTACGCTAGGGGAGAGGAGATTATGTGGTGACGTTACATATGCAACGTGCCGTTTTCTGCTGTGTAGTCATGCTAATTACGAACTTTTACAAGCTGATAAATCTCAAACTACATGACTGGCATGGTCGAAACACCATCATTACTTTCCATTTAAATAGCAGTACAACATGTGTTTGATCCAGGGCATAAGGCAAAGCGGATTAGAAAGTAGTGTTTTTACCCCCGTTGACTTGTATTTTTCGTTCTTCCGGGGACCCGTGAGCCGACCGGAAAGGGAGGAGACTTAGGCTCCTTATAGAAAAGACATATACAACAAATGTGGAAACACTGATGTAACTTTCCAGGATGTACTGGGAATTTCCAGACTATGAACGACTGAATGTCAGACTTAAGCAACATCACACTCGAGGTCATGTGGTATTGCTGAATATCAGCACTGGTGTGATTATGTACGGCACTCGGCCTGCGGCCTTGTGCCTACGACCGAAACACACTAGAGCTGATATTCAGCAACAACGCACGACCATGAGTGTGATGTTGCTTTTATACAACAGTTCTACCTGCTCATTTTATTTTTATAACAACAGATTATGATTTGTTCATTTATTTAATCATTTATCAGGCTCCGCCAACACAAATAGTCCCAACACAAAACGGAGACTCAGACAAGGCTGTTGTTAGGCAACACAAACATTTTCTACAAAGCACTGTAACTTTACTTTGTATCATTTACGATTATTTGAATGTTTCCGTGTGACTCCTTTCAAAACATTGTTAGCTGGTATGAACTCTGGGTCCTGCATTAAATTACATGAGCGGCTCACCGGCGGCTCCAATCCCGCCCGAAATCCGAGGTAGCTGCTGATGCTGTAGAGCGCCCCTTTAGCTGTCCGGATCCATCCATAAAACTCCCTTAACACTGTGTTCATTCTTCTTAACTTGCTGAAAGTTCGTTCCATCCATCCATCCATCCATCCATTTTCTGAACCCGCTTTGTCGGAGCTCCTCACCCTATCTCTAAGGCTGAGCCCAGCCACCCTATGGAGGGAACTCACTTCGGCCGCTTGTATCCGCAATCTCGTTCTTTCGATCATTACCCAAAGCTCATGACCATAGGTGAGGATTGGGACGTAGATCGACCGGTAAATCGAGAGCCTGGCTTTCTGACTCAGCTCCCTCGTCACCACGACAGATCGGCTCAGCGTCTGCATCACTGCAGAAGCTGAACCAATCCACCTGTCGATCTCCCGATCCCTCCTACCCTCACTCGTGAACAAGACGCCGAGATACTTAGACTCCTCCACTTGACGTAGGACCTCTCTCCCGATCTGGAGTTGGCAAGCAACCCTTTTCCGGTCAAGAACCATGGTTTCAGATTTGGAGATGCTGATCCTCATCCCAGCCGCTTCACACTCGGCCGCGAACCTACCCCGCAAGAGTTGAAGGTCAGAGCTGGATGAAGCTAGGAGAACCACATCATCCGCAAAAAGCAGAGACAAGATTCTCCTGCCACCAAATCTCTCCATGGCCACACCAAACTCCTCCCACGCCCGAGATTTTGCCTCGGCAACTGCCACTGCTGCACCCCGCTTAGCTATCCAGTACCTGTCTGCTGCCTCCAGAGACCCACAGACCAGCCACGCCCTGTAGGCCTCCTTCTTCAGCCAGACAGCTCCCCGAACCTCTGGTGCCCACCAGCGGGTATGGGGGTTGCCACCACGACTGGCACCGGCCACCTTGCGACCATAGCTAGCAACAGCCGCCTCAACAATCGCAGAGCAGAACAAGGCCCACTTGGAGTCAATGTCCCCCACTGCTCTCGGGACGCGGTCAAAGCTCTGCCGGAGGTGGGAGTTGAAGACCGTCTTGACAGGTTCTTCTGCCAGGCGTTCCCAGCAGACCCTCACTATGTGTTTGGGTCTGCCAGGTCTACGCGGCATCTTCCCCTGCCATCTGATCCAACTCACCACCAGGTGGTGATCAGTTGACAGCTCCGCTCCTCTCTTCTCTCGGGTGTCCAAAACATAAGGTCAGATGATACGACTACAAAGTCTATCATCGACCTGCGACCTAGGCTGCCCTGGTACCAAGTGTACCGATGGGCATCCTTATGTTTGAACATGGTGTTCGTTATGGCCAAACTGTGGCTTGCACATATGTCCAATAACGAAACACCATTCGAGTTCAGATCAGGCTGGCCGTTCCTCCCAATCACACCCCTCCAGGTCATGCTGTCATTGCCCACGTGAGCACTGAAGTCCCCCAGCAGGACAATGGAGTCCCCTGATGGAGCACTATCTAGGACTCGTCCCAGGGACTCCGAAAAGGGTGGGTACTCTGAACTGATATTTGGCCCATAAACACAAACAACAGTCAGAACCCGTTCCCCGACCTGAAGGCGCAGGGAAGCTACCCTCTCGTCCCCCGGGGTAAACCCCAACACACAGGCAGAGAGTCTTGGGGCTAACAAAAGCCAACCCCAGCCCTCCACCTCTCACCCGGAGCAACTCCAGCAAAGGAGACTGTCCAACCCCTCTCAAGGACTTGGGTTCCAGAGCCAATGCTATGTGTCGAGGTGAGTCCGACTATATCTAGCCGGTACAGCTCCACCTCTGCTACAAGCTCCTGCTCCTTCCCCACCAGCGAGGTGACGTTCCATGTCCCAAAAACCAGTTTTGTTGTCCGAGGATTGGACCGCCAAGGCTCCCGCCTCGGTCTGCCACCCGATCCACACTGTACCGGACCCTTCATGTTCCTCCTGCGGGTGGTGGGTCCACAGTTGAATGAGCCCATGTATCCAGTTCGGGCTGGGCCCGGCCAGGCCCCATGGGCGAAAGCCCGGCCGCCAGGGGTTCGCTCACGGGCCCCAACCCCAGGCCCGGCTCCAGGGTGGGACCCCGGTAAACCTCCGGGCCGGGTACTCCGACTCTTTGATTGTATATCCATGAAAGATCCTCTGAACCGTTCTTTGTCTCACCCTTCACCTAAGACCAATTTGTCATGGGAGACCCTACCAGGTGCACAAAGTGCACCAGACAACATAGCTCCTAGGATCATTAGGGCACTCGAACTCCTCCACCACGATAAGGTAAAAGTCTCGACCAATCAAATTACTTGGTCGGAACTAACTGTTGTATAAAGAGCCACAGCTTGCCTATTGAGTAATCTGGATTATGAACACGGCTGTACAGTCACTAGCTTCAGGTAGTGCCATAGTGATTGGGATAACCCAGCCAATCAGCATGTAGATGATTTAATATTCATGTCCTGGCCAACTGGGAGGAGAAAACCAGTCTTCCCATCGTAGGGCTTTACTTTGGGGTTGTGTTTGGTCATTGGTTGGGGCTCCTGGGCTGTTGTGAGCCCCAGATTAAAGAAAAGTTATGTTCAAAATGACATTTCAATCTTTATTATTTCAAATGTTTATTTAAGTTTCATGTTCTGTATTAAAAATATATTTTTCCATCCCTAAACATTTCCATTATTCTGTTAGTGTACTTGATTTCCCACCAGTGGTATTTCTAAGGTTTAAAGGTTTTCCCTGAAACTGGAGAATTTGTTCGATCAGATGTTTCAAACCTTTCATCCATATTAGGACACAAAACAATCAGTTCTTTCTTCTTCATCAACTGTTAATCTGAAATCAGTGTAACAGACCCCTTTGGTGTGAAACCCCACACACACACACACACACACACACACACACACACACACACACACACACACACACACACACACACACATACTACTACTACTACTACTACTACTACTACTACTACTACTACTACTACTACCATCACATCACTGTTTAATCTGACGTGAGTTAAGCTAAACGTTAACATCTTCAATGTGAAAACATCCAAACAGCCGAGCTGATTTACGGGCTGCTGACTTAATTAGCCGTCCCGCTCTTACAGCCAGAACGTTGGATGAAAAATGGTTACGATGCCTCTGTGGTTTGTAATCTTCACACAGCCTCTGGAAATCAAAGCTCAGTGGTTTCCTGGATTTTAACAAGCGTGAGGAAACTGAAGCTGGCTGCTATTTTCCAGTGGAGGCAGATTTCACATGAAGAGCTGCACATGAATCCCCCCTCGAAGTTAAACATTTACAAGGCGCTACGGCGTGGAGGTTTGAAGATCAGGGAAACAACCTGAAGAGTTGGATCTAACACAGGAACCAACACCATGACAGTCACCAGGCTTCCATCAAACGGGTCGGGTCAGGAGGCACCAGGCCAGAGGTCAGAACAGCGGGCTCAAACCCACAGCAGTGTCACCATTTTATGCTAAATCTAAAGACTAATAACTCAATTCTAAGTACAGGTAAAGCTAAAAACACAACACAACCTCAAGGTTTTTGACTGTTGGTACGAACATTCTAAATTTCGTTCATAGGAAGGTATTTAGGAATTTTCTACGAATGTTTGATACACGAGGTCCCTGGTCTGGTTCTCTTGAGCCCAGGTAAGATGCCTCTGATGCCGTCTCTCTCTCAGGTGTGGTCCGACACGAGGAATCTGTAACTTGGACCTGTCTGCGACATCACCATGAGCCCACTCCTGGTGAAGGAAGCTTGAGATTCCTGAATAGATTCAGCTCAACGATCCTCTCAAATCTGTGCTTTTCCATGTTGCTGCTGCAGTTTGACCCACAGATTCTCCATGAACACCCCTGGAACAAGCAGCTACCCTAACCCTACCGACCCAGACTGGCAGGGCTTTTCCAACGGCGCTACTCAGCATGACTCGGATTGGCGCGGTTCGGTTTGACAGCCTGGATCAGCACGGCTCGCTATTGTCACCACAACTTTCCCTCGACTTTTCAGCATCAGTTGGCGGAGTCACTGGTTGCTCCAGAGCTTTCTGTCAGCAGCCGCTTCTGGCTTAAGAGTCTGACAAAAAGCCAGAGGTCGCCGCCGCCGTTGCTGTGCTTTGTTGCGTTTCAGATCACCCGATGCTGTTCACTAATCACCTCCCGATATTTTTGTCTCCAGTAAAGACTGCGAAGACCAAATGTTTGAGAGGTCTAACCAACCCATCAGAAACTCTGTGGCTGCCAGTCTGAAGGTAAATGATTTTTTCTCAGGAGAAAGATAAAACATTTGGAACCATTAAGCTTCTCGCATCCATCATCCGCACGCATGAGAAGAAAAACAAGATGGTTGGACATTAGTCTGATATCAATGACAAATGTCTCGTCTCACACCATTACCCAGACGAGTTGTCGTGACGATGAATTTAGAGGTCCATCAACTGGAGACAGCTCTGGTGTCTTTAGGGGTTCGGATCCATAAAAACAGGAAATACATGAGTTTTTGAGCATCAACGTTATTTTATTAACAAGCAAAATAAAATCAGGACTAGTAAGGAAAAATTTAGATTCATTTCATTAATAAAACTAATGAATCCAGCATCACTGTAATAAGACTTTCTCCTTTGATTAAATAGTTCAAGTCATTATCTTTCTATCAGGGATGTCCCGATATGACTTTTTCACTTTCGATACAATATCAATATTGCAGCCTACAGTATTGACCGATACCGATACTGATATCGATCCGATGCGATATCAGCTCAAATCATACATACTTGAACCTATTTCGTAGTGTGGAATGTATGAAAGGCTTGATCAAGTGATATTACTCAATCAGAGACCTGGAGTAAATGACAGTAAGTATGAAAAAAATGAAAAAAAAATTTAACCATTGGTTGCAAAACTGTGAACCTTAACGGACTGCTTATATCTGAGATTTTTGATGCAGTCCAATATAATCCGATGCCGTGTTTTTGGGCCGATATCTTATTACTTCCGACACTGATATCGGAATGGGGCATCCCTACTTTCTATTGATTTTACTGCCCGAAGGCACCAAAAAAGGCTCCAAATACAACAGACCCTTGTTTTCTGGGTGGATGATGTAATCCAAATAAATAAAAACGAAGGATTTTGCCTGTTTTATTACTTTTAAACAGATTTAGATCTGATCATTGTGTTAAGGCCATGTAAGACATGTAATTTACTGTAAAAACCACATTTATGACTTAAAACTACACCGACTGAAGAGACTAAAGTTGTGCTAAAATTACAGATGAAGTTTAAACCATTACAGGTGGAAGAACATGAGAATAAAAAACAGATTTTCAGCTGCAGCGAGAACTGTTTGGGTTTAATGAGTCAAAGGGAATTAGGAGGAATCCAAACATGGATGGGCTTTATTACAGCGAACATCTCTGCCGGTTAAGTGGTGTGACATCCTAAAGCACATGCTGAGATCCTCGTGTTTACTGTACTGAAGGAAAATGTTTAAATCCTTCTGATGAAAGTCATTATCTGCTGCGGCTCTGTTATGCTCGTATGAAGCTATGATTACAGGATCTTTGCAAAAAGAAGAATTACAACAACGTGAAGGCTGCATAGGCTGGTGGATGGAGGCTCTCCAATAATGACCTCCCCTGGTGGCGGAGCCGTGTGTAGGCCGACGTGAGTCGGGAAACGGGGACGACCGATCCTATGATGCAACATTTCCTCCTGTGACAGAAGAATGCTCCAACTAGGGCTGCAACAAACGATTATTTGGATAATCGATGAATCGGATGGGGTCTCGACACAATTAATCGATTAATCGGATTACATGGGGAAATTTTTAAAAACTGCTAGGGAAACGTTATTTCTCTCCTTCCTTCACTTTATTTAACACAACATTATTAGAAAACAGTTCAATAGCAGAAAAACAACATGCCATCACCTAAATTGTCTTATAAGGTGTATAGACAGAGACCCTAAGCTACATCTATCTGTGACCTAAAATGCTTGGTCCAAGTTAAACAGCTTGAGGGCAATTCTCATCTGTTTTGTTTGATCTCATCTGTTGACATTTATTATAACTGGGGATGTCAAACAACTAATTTTTAAATGTAATTAAACATTGGCTGTGAATTAATCATAATTGATCACTATTTCCAAAAATGACTGAAAAAATACCAAATAAAACAAAAGTAAATGAATGCCATCCTCCTTGCGATGATGCCCTGGGCAACTGCCATAAAGTCACATCAAGAAATGCTGCTGATCATTCCAATGATCCCAAATAGACTCACATTAGGCCACATGAAAGCAACTGAACCCAAAAATATATTAACCAGTATATAACTGCACTCTCACACAACACCTGCAGCAACAGTTAGGACTCCTCCCTCCCTTTTAAAAGCGTTTTTGCTTCTGAGGACATTGTGGTTGTAAAACCACATGCTAGTAGTCTGGCCCCGGTGTGATCAACCAGTTTCTGCGGGAAAGTGACGGCGGAACCAGGGCCAGATTAACACTTTGTTGTACACTGGGCAACAATATTCAAGGGCTCCATCATCACGACCCAAGGATCACCATAATGTGGTCACATACAGAATATTTTACTGTAATATGCAGTAAATATACTCAATACTTGAATACCTGACAACACGTAACCCGCCCAGAGTAACCTTTGACCCACCTCGTGTGGACTGACCAATGAGGAGAGGGTCTTAACTTGAGGCCCTCTCTTCATTGGTCAGTCTGCATGAGACTGACTCTCAACTGACGTTCAGTCATAGGCAGCGAAGCATCTCTGTGCAGCGCAAAAGCCCGGGTGGACACATTTTGTTTAATATAGGGTGACCATATTTCCATTTCCAAACAAGAGGACAGGGGATCTGTGCCTATGACGTCACACTATGGCAACGCCACACAAACCATGTTGGGACCCATTTTTTTGTGAGAACTAAATTAATATCAGATTCTGCCAATAAAAGGGCTCTAAAACAATAAATATTTTGCATATTTAATGCAAAATCTCATTTTTCTGCTTTAGTGCTGCAACAAGGTTTTATTAATAATAAATTATTATACCTTTTGTTTTACTACAGCATCGGTAAGCTTCCTGTGCACAGATTATTAAGGATGCTTGTTTCAGCTGTGAGATTATACGATAGGATCAATGAAAAAATAAGTTGTCCCACACTCCATGGAAACTTTCAGAGAATCCACAAATAGTGGCTTTCAAACGGTTTTGTTACCTTTTGCAAGTTTATAAAAGCAGCAGATGAGACAGCGTGTCTGATAATTTAGTTTTTCATCTTATAATATTAGAACATGTCAGTAATGTTTGAGGGGCTTTTATAAACACCGTATAACTAACACTACTGGAGAGGGTATGAATTACACAGAGGCTTCTGGGGAGCCCAGTTGGGGGGGGGGGGGGGGGGGATTTGCCTTGGCCCCCAAAATGTCTTGAAACGGCCCTGGGTGTGTGACTGAGTTTTGAAGGTGATCTGAATTGTATCAGATGTATAAATATTACATGTGTATAACTTATTGTTTTTTACTGGTAAAAACGTGTAGTGGAGATAAATCTACCTACATTTTACTTTTCAACACTTTGTTTTGTTTTCTTGTTTTTATTGAACTATTTTCCTGTCCTGTCTGTCTCTCATCTTCTTGCATCTCCTCTTAATTCTCCAGAAAATCTGTTGCCTGGATTCTTACCTTTTCACCTCATCAGTTACTTTTGAGCAGATCAAAGGGATCTCCTGACCGAAAAGCGCAGAGCGCGTTTTCGATGCTGCGTGAGGTGACATCACCACAGCACAGGTGATGAGCTCCGCAGTAGCGCGCTTCAGGCACAAATAAGACAGAAAATAGAGAACGTGTGCAGACATGAACGATCGTGTGCTAATTATAGTTTTTTGGTTGCGCCACTTTGAGAATGGACCGTGCGCTGGAAGCAGCTGCCTGGATCGCTGCGCAACAATGCGCTGTGCCGCTCTCTGCTCAAGAGTCCAAAAATGATATAATATAGAAAACTTTTTTCCGGCTTCCCTGGATGTGTAGGATATACAGCTCCCCCATAATTCGATCCCTGCTCCTGGATGAAAAGCCGGACATTGCAGTCCGGACGCCCGGACAGAGAGTGAAAAGTGGACAAGTCCGGGGAAAACGGAACGTACGGTCACCATAGTCCTCATAAAGTGGGAAATTATAGATACAGTATTGAGCTCGTGCCCTGGGCCCTTTAGAGTTCGTGGGCCCTGGGCAATTGCCCAGTTAATCCGGCCTTGGGCGGAACCGGTTCGCAGCAGCGCGAACCTTGCGCTGATCTGCCGGCTCTCCCTCGTGCTGATCTGACTTGCTCTGCGCGCAACGGCGGGCGGGAAGGGGGGGCGCTTTTGGGAGAGTTGTGCGACACAACGAATCGATGACGCAATTCGTTGCCAACGCTTTTAGTAATCGATTTTCATCGAATTTATCGATTCGTTGTTGCAGCCCTAGCTCCAACAGTTGGCCCCTGCAGCGCCGTGGCCATCAGATGATGAATTAAAGCTGTCGCCAAAGCCAGCTGGCAGGAAGCCAAGCGTTTCCTACCTGAATAAAAACACTTAAAGCTAAATCTTCTCCACTAAGATCCACCTGAACTCAAACTGTAAAATATAAACAATATAACTGAGGATCCTTCCTAACACAAACAGAGCTGCGAAATGAATTCAAACCAACTATTAAAGGCTTTGTTTGAATAAACGATCCATTAGCGTCCTGATTACAGCCGCGCTACATGTGAGACGTCAACAGCCCGGGGTTACCCGTGGCAACAGAAATAAAAACAACTCTGTAAATCTGTAACGGTCGGGTTCATGGATCACACAGACCCTGATCCAATCAGAACACAAGTACAGGGGTCAGAGGTCACAGAGAATTCCATTATCTTCAGCATTGCACTTCATTATTTATTACACACAAGAGAGATGCAACCGCAGGAGGGAGACACACACACACATACACATACACACACACACACACACACACACACACACACACACACACACACACACACACACATACACACACACACACACACACACACACACACACACACACACACACACACACACACACACACACACACACACACACACACACACACACACACACAGTCCCCAGAGCGATTAGAGCCGGGCTGCGGGGGGAAATGTCCCGTCCACTCAGACAAACGACCGGTGGCACAGAAGCAACGATAACCTTATTCACAACAACATCCTGTAGAAAACAATTAACATCAGCGATGCATCAGAACACACAGAACAAAAGGGCCGTTAATCAATCACAGCGCTCTTTTACTCCCTTTCCTTTCCTTTGCCGTGTTTAAAAGTATTTCCAGAGTCGGAACCATAAAACCATCGTAATACGCTGACATTTATACAGAACGTGGTCCGACACGAACGCAGATGATGGTTCAGATCATTTGGAGTGGTGTTCTTATAACATTTGAGCAACCTCAGTTTGAAGAAATCAAGTCAATCTGGCTGGATTGAGGAGCTAACAGCTAGCTACAGTGGAGCAAAAAACTAAAGAGGATTACTTTAATCTTAACTCCATTTTTTTGGGCTATTCATGCAAACAGCATCACTTTTTCAATACACTTTTCTCTATATTTAAGCTGGAAGCGACCCGGGCTGCACAGGAAGCGCTCCTGCCTCTATTAGCATTAGCATTAGCACATAACCAGAGAATTCTATACAAATAATTATAGAATCTAAAGTTGACCGCAACAAACCAGCTTCTACAGAAATTACTATCAAGTTTTTTTGAGCTTCAAAAAACTATTTTGGTCTGTGCTTTGCTCAGACTAGCCATTAGCTTGTTAATCTGGTCAGGATTAACTCATTTGCACTTTTATTTACTGTGTGGGCATCGGACGAGCCCCCGCACCGTGAGAACAAACATCTCAGCTCTAAAGTCGATCTTCATCCGCATACGTCACACGTCACATGATCAGGAAGCAGAACATCCATGTGTTAGGAGATCGTTTTGGGCCGTTCCTGTAAAAAAAAGAGGCGTGAACCAGAAAAACTTCTGACGATCACAATTCAACAACGGATTATGAAAGAACGGATAACGCTCAAAACGCGCGGATTCTTCCTGATGTAAGAGGTGAGTCTCCGCTTTGTTTTGGCGTCGACATCATCCTAGCGCGCAACGTTCTGCGACTCTTAAAAAAACAGTAAAAATGGTGAGAAACGCTGGCAGCGAAAGAGTTCATCTGGTCAGGATTAAGAAGTGAAACTCTTCAAAGATGTGAGAAAAGTGTTTACTCCAATTATCACAAGGCACATTTTAGCAAGGACATCTCACATTTCACAAGATGCTCAACAAAATTCTTGGCTTCATGCAAATATGCAGC
This sequence comes from Nothobranchius furzeri, assembly GCF_043380555.1. NCBI lineage: Eukaryota > Metazoa > Chordata > Actinopteri > Cyprinodontiformes > Nothobranchiidae > Nothobranchius > Nothobranchius furzeri. The sequence continues at coordinate 37,490,865 of NC_091741.1, read as the reverse complement.
CCTCAAATCCCAATTTCTTCTAACTGAGGTCATTCAGACAGGCTAAACATTAAGTAGTTAAAAGGATTTCACAGAACACCCAATCCAAGAGATTACACTGAAATTGTGGACTTGTTAGTTGTGGGTTTGACTTGAGGAGAGGAGAGGACACACCTCCGAACCGGGCTGCTGCCCTGTTCCTGGACGGAGACACCAGCTCCTTGACGATCTGAAGGACCTGCATGCTCAAAGGGAGGTGGAGGTTGTCGGAGTTGCCACAGGCCAGTGGCAGCTCTCACCTCCCACGACCTCATCCCTCCTCGGCTCCGCCTCAGGACTCATCACCTAATCCGCATCATGACTCTGATAATCCTCTGGGATTAGAGTAAAAAACAAACAAATGAAACCTGTATCTTCTCCAGAGTCTGCTTTGGTCCTCCAGGAGTTAAGTCCCAGATTATCGCTCCTCCAGATGTTTACAAACTCGTGCATCAACAGCTGATGAACACAAGCGATGCTACAGAAATCCCAACTTCCCTCCTGGCAGCAGCGGAGTGTTCGCTCACAGACTGAACGTGTCCATCACGCCTGCGATGTGTCACTCAGCTGGAGCGCTCTCACGCCAAAAAGCCGAGCAGATCCGTGCTTTCGAGTATCCGTCCTGACTGTTTCCTCCACCTGGCCGCTGCGGATCAATAAAGGAGCAGCCGAGCTTCCCAACTCTTTATTTTCACACTTCTTTTCCTCTCTCATCCATCTCCTCCGTCGGCGGTGGCCAACATCCTCGCTCGCTCCTCTCCTCACATCCTCCAAACTCAAATTAATGAGCGCAGCATCTCCCTCCCTCCCTCTGCACTCCTCTCTCCTCCTCATTGTAGTCCTCTCTCCCACCCCCACTCCATCTTTTCTCTCATGCTCATCTACTACGAAACATGAGCAGGATGTAAAGCAGAACATGTGTGTGGTCACCCAGAACACACTCTCTCTCTCTCTCTCTCTCTCTCTCTCTCTCTCTCTCTCTCTCTCTCTCTCTCTCTCTCTCTCTCTCTCTCTCTCTCTCTCTCTCTCTCTCTCTCTCTCTCTCTCTCTCTCTCTCTCTCTCTCTCTCCCTCTCTCTCCCTCTCCCTCTCTCTCCCTCTCCCTCTCTCTCCCTCTCCCTCTCTCTCTCTCTCTCTCTCCCTCTCCCTCTCCCTCTCTCTCCCTCTCCCTCTCTTTCTTCTTTGTTCTTTTTCTCGTTGCTTCGTTTTTGGTATGACGTTTGTTTTACAAGAAAAAACATCAAAATTAAAGAATTAAGCTTGAAAATTGAAACTTTTCTCTTATCAGGCACCATTTGTCATGCTCTTATTTTGAAACTGATGACAAGCTTTTGAATCCATCACATCGGCGGTGTTAGGAGTTTATTCCTAATTCTTCGCTTATTTGAAGTCTAATTAGCTCATTCTCCTAATGAGATGCTTTTGCTAAAGCTTCAGAAAAACTAAGTCATGAAGAACAATTAAACAGTTTAAGCACCTTTTGAGCTAAAACATTAAAATCTGCTGTTGTCCTTTACTAGATTCAATTAGATATTTTATCTCCTAACCATTTAAAACAGCTAAGAAAATGAGAAATAACATTTTTAACGTGTAATACCTTTTGTGATGACAGTCAGGAAACCTTTGTTGACCTTTGACCTTGAAGACCTGTGACGTACACCCAACAGAAACATCAAATTCATTCGAGCAGCTGACCATTGCATCCTGAATCCTTCGTTTCAGAGCCTTACTGGATCCAATGATCGCCCTTCCCGTCCTCAGATCCTTCCAAATCTTTGACGTAAACATTAATGACGTTAACGCTGACACCAAAAACCAGGAACTTTCTTCACTCCCTAGTTTTGCTTATTTTGCACCAGACTCTTGAGCAATCTGTTGTGTAACACACGGATGACATCGGGCTTCAGAGGCGAGCTCGGTAAGAATTTAGTCTTCCATCCAGCCGATGGTTTGAATCACTTCTTTAGACCCAAAACTAGGTTCACTGCTCTGGAGAGGTTCTCCTCTTATCTCTCTGAGCGCTCCTTTTCTGTGGCCGTCTCCAAGTTTAGGTCCTCCACCACCTCCCTTACCCATGGTGTCCCACAAGGTTCTGTGCTGGAGCCTCTGCTCTTCCTCCTCTATCTGCTTCCTCTTCAGCACATCCTGAGCTCCATCAAAGGAATCTCCTACCATCTTTATGCAGAAGACATCCAACTGTACATCTCCTTTAAGCCCCATGAGATGTCTAAGCTGCAGCTGTTACACACCTGCTTAGACTCTATCAAAACCTGGATGGTGGGAGCTTTCTACAGCTGAATGAAGATAAGACTGAGATCCTCATCTGTGCCCCAGACAAGCTGGTTCCCAAAGTCAGAGACTCTCTTGGTCAGCTTGCTTCTCACACCAAACCTTCTGTCAGGAATCTTGGTGTGACCTTTGACCCAGCTCTCACCCTGGATTCTCATGTCAGTTCTCTTGTTCGCTCTTCCTTCTTCCATCTCAGGAACGTTGCTAAGCTGACACCCATTCTGTCTCGCTCTGAACTTGAGACTGTTCTCCACACCTTCATCTCCTCACGCTTAGTCTACTGTAACTCTCTTTTCACGTGTCTGAGCAGAAATGACATTTGTAGGGTTTCACAAGTTTTGAAGTTTGTATTGTTTGCAGATGACACAAATGTTTTTTGCTCGGGGGTGGAATTGCAACAGGTCCTGGATGTGGTCACACAGGAAATAAATAAATTAAAAAAATGGTTTGATGTAAATAAACTGTCACTAAATTTAGAGAAAACAAAATTTATGTTGTTTGGTAATGAAAGAAGACACAATGAATTAGATATAGTAATTAATAATGTAAAAATTGAGAGAGTATATGAAATAAAATTTCTTGGGGTGGTCATAGACAGCAGAATCTGTTGGAAGCCACACATCAAATATGTTAGGGGGAAGCTTGCACGGGGCATTGCTTTATTGGGGAAAGCTAAGTATATTTTTAATCAGAAAGCACTTTATATGTTATACAATACGATGCTACTGCCATATTTGAGCTATTGTGTAGAGGTCTGGGGAAACACGTACAAAAGTCATTTACAGACATTAACAACAATGCAGAAAAGGGCTATCAGATTAATAACAAATGCAGGATATTTGGATCACACAAATGAACTTTTTATTAAAACACGGATAATGAAGTTCCAGGACTTGGTTAAATACAAAACAGCACAAATAATGTATAAAGTAAGAAATAAATTAATGCCTGATAAAATACAGAAACTGTTCACAGAGAGAGAAGGAGGATATAACCTGAGAGGGACACTAAACTTAAAGATACATAAGTTTAGAACAACATTAAAACAGATGTGTATCACAATAATTGGGGTTAAATTATGGAACAATTTAGAAGAAGAAATTAAAGTAAGTACAAATATAAATGTGTTTAAAATGAATTATAAAAAACATATTCTGAACAAGTATATAGTAGAAAATAGATGATTTATGTGAGTGTCCTTTATTCTAAGGAAAAGTAAATTGTATCAATTGTAAAAAGATGTTTTTTTTTTCTTTTGTTGTTTTTTTTCCATATAATTTGGTGGTTTTTGGTGACTTGTACCATTTTGTTTGTTTTAATGTCGGTTTTGTGTTAGATTTAGTAAACAAGTAAAAATTACTTGTATAAAGGGGTAGGGACATATAAGTTTCCACTTCAGCCTACTCCTTTTCAAACACAGAAGAAGGGATGATATGTATTTTTTCTGTTTGTGGTATTTTTTTAAAAAATGTATGTTTTCTTTGTTTGAAATAAACTAAACTAATTCAAAAAAAACCTCCCTGAACCATCTACAGGTGGATCAGAATGCCTGTGCTCGGCTTCTGACCAAGTCCTCCAAACACACCCACATCACCCCGCTTCTCCCCCAGCTTCACTGGCTGCCAGTCAACTTCAGGGTTCATTTCAAGATCCTGGTTCTGGTCGATAGGGCCTTACATGGACAAGCACCATCTTACATTGGTGATCTTCTTAGTCCCTACACCCCCAGCAGGTCCCTGAGGTCCAGTGACCAAAGCCTACTGTTTGTGCAGCACCAGGCTAAAGGTCAAAGGTGACAGATCATTTGCTGCTGTGGCCCCCAGACTCTGGAACTCTCTCTCCCTGAGCCTGAGATCAGTGGACTCAATGATCTCCTTTAAAAAACAGCTGAAGACTCACCTGTTCAGGCAGGTTTTGGTGTGACCTTCATCACCCTCTCCTTGTTCTGCTCTCCCCACCTATTCCACCTTCCTCAGGATCCACTGATTTCCCTCTTTCCTATTCACTCTCTCTCTTTCTTAACATTTTTTAATCACAATTGTCTATTATTTGCTCATTTTAAATATATTTTTAACCATTTTCTAAATTCTTTTTATATTTTTACATTTTTTGTTTTTGTGAAGCTCGTCGTGATTTTTATCTTGATAGGTGCTATAGAGAAGATCTTTTCTTCCTCTTCACAACTGAGAGGCGTTTTATTTCAGGAGTCACGTTGGACAAATGATTTAAGTGAAACATTAAGATTTAATCCAAAGTGTCTTAATTCTGTTCCAGTTTGTGATCTATCTTGATTTTATTCAGCATTTAGACGGTTTAGACTCGCATCCTTTGCGGTTTTGGACTCTCGCAAACAAAACTCGGGTGGCTTTGACGTTGAGTTCCTGAGGCTCACAGCTATTCTGCGGTTATTTAAGGCGGTATTTTTCATCGTACATATTAAGAATTCCCACCGAGGCTGACTGGAGCTGGGGACATCCTGAGCCTCTCATTAGTTTTTATGCTAAAGTAACTGGAGGTGATGCTTGTTTATCCTTTCTTCATGCAAATCAAACCAGAATTTCTCATAAAAAAACATTTCCACCTTTTCTTCTGCCCAACCAGATCGACTGGTAAGACAGAGACTCCATTTAGCTGCAGCTTCTCTGTGAGATTAGAGGTGATTATATCCGACAGAGCAGAATCCACATCATCGTAACGTTTGGAGACTCTCCACCCATCTCATTTGCTTTAAGTACATCCTTCCTTCTCCCAGGTTTTGTGCGTCATAGACTACATCTCTTTCCATTTCCTCACTCTAATTCAATCATTTGCCGACATTAAGTTCTTGTACAACTCCAATTAGCAGTGTGTCCATCCTGAGGTAATGGATCCATCTCTACCAGGATTTAAACCCACACCAGGCTTCTAAATGCGAGGTGCTGATGGCAGGACTTCACTTACAGTCAACGCCTGAAAGAAAACAAACAAGTCTGTTAGCCTGCTAGGATTACCGTGAACTGGATGGATGGAGTTGGGAATCTTTGTGGGCAAGAGTAGGTCTGAGGTTTCAACTCTTCAAGATTTAGAATTAAGCTTCAAATCCATAGTTACAGGAACGTGATCCAAACATCTCACATGTAGAACGGGGCAGGAGGGGTCATCACGAGGGAGGGGGAGCGATGTGTAATCGAGCTAAGGCAAGTTGGTTGGATTTAAGATTTTCTCATGGTTTACGTTTCACACCAAATTTTTCACGGCAAAAATAATTCAAGCAGTACTTTGTCTTGTGTCGGTTATCGATCAGTCTCGACTCATTTATTTGGTATGAGTTTATTAGAAAACATATTTAATTTATTTAAAGAAAATTTGTACTCACGCACCAAAATCTTGTATATGGACTGAAAAATATGGTATTTTTTAAATTTTTATTTAATTTACTTGTACTATTTTATTTTTGACAAACTGTGTTTGGTGGAATTGAACTTAATTTTCACTTAAAATGTGCTTAAATAAAATTGAGTGAGTTAAATTGGTGTGACTTCTTTTATTATTTTAAAGAAACCTAAAAAGAGAAAATGTTGTAATTACTTAACTCAGTTAATTAAATTCAATTCGATTCAAGTTTATTTATAAATCTATAAATATAAAAATCTATATTTATAAAAAGCGCCAAATCACGACAAGAGTCGTCTCAAGGAATTTCACACAGTAAACAATCCAATTCAGGTCAGTTCATTAAGCCAATCAGAAAAAAGTTTCTTATATAAGGAACCCAGCAGGTTGCATCAAGTCAGTGACTATACAGCAATCCTCATACTAAGCAAACATGCAGCGACAGTGGAGAGGAAAACTCCCTTTTAACAGGAAGAAACCTCCAGAGGATCCTGCCTCAGTGTAAGCAGCCATCCTCCATGACTCACTGGATGGAGAAGACAAGACAGAACACACACACACAAACACACACACACACACACACACACACACACACACACACACACACACACACGCGCACACACACACACACACACACACACACACACACACACACACACACCTGGTTCCACTAAACTAGGTTGTTTAACCTTAACATGAGTATATTAAATTCAGTCAATGAAATCTATGAACCTTCATACAACACAATGATGTTGAGTAAAAATGAACTAAACCAGTTTAGGTAGTTTTAAACTAACAGCATTAAGTTATATGAACTTATTTCTATTATGTTAGATTTATTGAACACCAGTAGCTATATTTACTTAAGTTATTATGTTAAAAGTAAACACATATTACTCTTTACATTTAAGCAGCAAGGTTTAGTGGAACCAGTTGACATAACTTGGTTAAGTAAATCCAACATTTCATTTCTTATAGTGTAGCTCACTTTGGTCTAAACTGTTCAGTCTGAATTCACAGAGAAGTGAAACATGATCATGATGTCTGAGAAAGGCAGTGAAGTCCTGGTAGGTGGGCCATGACAACAAAAACCTCAGAAAGGAGGATCGGCTAGCTCTCAGTATACAGCCGGCTACTGTTGCTACTTCCGGTTTGAATCAGAAAAGCTCCTCACATGTGAACTGAAACACCTGCAAGAAAACAAACCAGCATTCTGGTTTCTGTTCACAGAGAGGAGAATAAACACAGGAGAGAAACAAAAGCAGGAACACAGAGGAGAAATATCTTCTTCAACCCGACAAAAATGTTTACATCAGCTCTAGAGGTCTCAAACTTTTCCTGCACACGCACGCACGCATGCACACACACACACACACACACACACACACACACACACACACACACACACACACACACACACACACACACACACACACACACACACACACACACACACACACACACACCTCTATGTACAGACTGCAGCATGCAGACTTCAGAGTCAACTCGCTTTATCTTTTACACAAACAACATAAAACCATCCAAATGAACTGCACACTTTGTCTCTCTCTCTCTCTCTCACACACACACACACAAACGCACACACACACACTGGTGATGAAGTGTGTATATTTGTGTCCTCCGGCTCTGAGTCAGAAAGTCCAATTACTGCGTTGCTGGAGCGAATAAGCGTGCGGATGCTGTTGCTATGCTTCAGACCCAGTGTTGCTAGGCTATGACCCCACTACAGGAGGTGGGAATCTGGCCTTTCACAAACATAACTGTGTCTGCCTTTTAGCGTCTGCACTCATTTGCTAATGCACACTCCTGATGAATGACCCGCATCCCACCCATGTGAAGTGCCACGCTGCTGCAGGTGCGTCTGCTTTAACAGTACATGCTCTCTCTAAAGGTCTTTCATTTGCATCACGGCAAACAAAATGACCATTCCAATCTCCTAAAGTGGTCTTGATCGATAGCTTTCAAAGGCTTTCTGAAGGTCTTTGGAAGTTTTTCTTTAGACTTTGGCAGCGTGTGCGCTTGGTTCTACCTTATGATAGCACAACAGCAATTAATTAAGTCAGCTAACTAGTAGCTCTTCTCCTCTTTTATAGCAGCATGGGTAAACTTCCTTCATCAGAGAGTAAAACATAAATAAGTCTGATGATTGGGGCTGATCGATCTGTTCTCCTCTTTTACGAGTGCGATGGGTACCGAATTCGGTACTTTTTAAGGTACCGACTGAATTCCATAGTACCGACTGAGCACCGATTCACGTCATTTGAAACGGTGCCTCGTTTCGGTACCCGTCCTTCATAACGAGAACTTGCCTAGACAGCTGCACATGCGCAAGAGCGTTATGTCGTCGGTCGCTGCGAGGCAGTTGTAAACAGAGCAGCATGATAGAAAGAACGCACGCTAAAGCTTGGGTCCACTTCACTAAATGTGATGGGTAACTGGGTGATGATGAAACCAGCGACAACGATCTAAGTGAGACATCCTCGTCTTAATCTGCTCTGGTAGATAAATAAAATGTTTAAGATAACGTTAGCTTGATATGTTAGCGTCCGTTTCGCTAATGGTGCGTTCGCTTTATCCTCAGAACTCTGAATTCCCTACTAGAAGAACATGAACGCGCTCTAAAGTTTGGCTTCACTATACTAAATGCGACGGGTGATTGGGTGAAGATGAAACCAGCGACAACGATCTAAGTGTGAGGCATCATCGTTTTAATCTGCTCCAGCAGCTAAATAAACTGTTTAAGATAACGTTAGCTTGATATGTTAGCTTCCATTGCCACCATTGTTACCAGCTAATGGTGCGTTCGCTTTCGCCTCGGAAATTCTAACTTCCCAGTAGGAAAAATCAAATGAAAAAGGACGGCAAAAGGAATGAAGATACACAGTAAATTTAGTTCACAGTAAAGATGTTTGCTTCAGTTTAATTATCAGCTTATAAAACTACAAGGACGATGTTAAAATACAAACAGTTGTATGTTATTTATCGTGATATTTATCAAATATTGTTATATATTGAGAGAAATATATATTTAATTATAAAAGAGAATTAAAATATTAAACACTCAAAAGTATCGAAAATTGGTACCGTTAAGTACCGGTATCGATTCGTAGGTACCGGGAATTAGTACTGAATCGATTCAAATGTCAAACGTACCCACCCCTATTTACAACTGATGGTCAAAAAAAAAATTTATATTTTTCCCCTCAGTAATCAGGCAGAACCTTCCTGGGGACAGGTTTCTGGAGGTTACGCTTGTTAGAGAAGGAACCGAGACGTCCTCCGTCCACTTTATGCTGCATCTCTTAACTCTCACCATCAGACTGTGACCTACATGATCTTATTTACTTTTCTCACATCACCTTAGTGCCTCAGTGGGAGTGATGGGGAGTGTGAACATGTGCCACCTGAAACATTAAGTCAGTTCAGCCCACGAGGAGACAGCAGCAGCTCTGGTGATAACACCTTCTGCTTCTTCCTGTTTCAGGAGAAGATCTAACGAAGCTGTAGCCATCATGGTGGATTACAGCCTCCTAAACTTATTTCATCTACAAAACTGCACTTTAGTATCGCGCTACATCTAGTCGCTTATCACTTCTCCTGTTGAGGAGTGAAAGCTGCAGCGGTGAACTGGTGGACTTCTTGTCTTTCAAGATTTTACCAACGAGAGCCTTCCAAAAATCAATGTGGCATCTAAAAAAACTATAATTGGCCTGGGATTCTGCATTTTAAGAGAAGAAAGTACTCTAAGGTGGATAAATAAAACGTGTAGGAGACCGCCAGCTGGGAAATGGATCCGGCTGCTTTTACTGCAGAGGGGGAAGCAGAGAGAAGCCGACGGAGCGCCTCAGTCATACAGGCTCTCACAATCAGCAGATCAATATGCCCTCATCAAGTTTTCCTCAACATCCAGCTGACTGATAGCGGAGGGCTGCTGGAAGTCTCTGACACATCTCTGCTTTTAATCCGCAGATAAGAGATTGGCCTTGTGGCAGCCGCCCTCGCTCCAAACCCAGCAGAGATGCTGTCGATGCAGGATGGAGTGGCTGATCCACGACGCTGCCGAGAGGAAGTTTAAATAAAACACACGAGTGAGTGTGTGTGTGTGCACGTGTACAGGTCCTTCTCAAAAAATTAGCATATTGTGATCAGTGTTGGGAACGTTACTTTAAAAAAGTAATTAGTTATAGTTACTGATTACTTTGTCAAAAAAGTTACTCAGTTATTAACTGAGTTACAAGATTATAAAAGTAACTAATTACCAAGAAAATAACTACTTAGTTACTTTTTTAATGAAAGCATGCAAGAATTACTACAATAGTGAAATATGAATGACTGATGACTGGAACATAATAAAATGTATGTCCAAGTGTTTTTTATAAACCTGAATAATTTAAATAAATAAGCACTTAACAGGAGGAACTACTAACAGGAGCATTACACTTATCTAGACTATTAAAAGGTCGCTGTGTGATATTTAACAAGACCCCAATCAGCTAAAATTTAAAATTGCAAATAGAAACACCTGTAAAGGCTCCCGAGCCTTTAAATGGTCTCTCAGTCTAGTTAAATTACCGAAATAAATGTAATTTTGTACAGTATTTTAATTTTTCCAGCTTCACATAATTGTGTGTTTTTAGCAGCATTTCTGTTGCTGCTAATCTAGTAACGGTTAAATAAATAAATAACATCCTTTAAAATGACACTAGAAGAGGCACAAGCCTGATGGAGGACTTACATTTACTAACGTGGGTCAGACCCAACCACAGAAGAGCTGAAGCTGGGTGGTAAACACACACAGGTAGTTCTAATAACACCTGAGCTCCATGACGTCTGAGACTGATGCATCAGTGTTACAGCGGGACTAAAGACATGATCAGGAACCGGTTACAGCTGGATGATCTAGGAAGGTAGAAGATCAGGACGTCTGAGCGGTGAACAGGTGAGCGGACCTTCGGGACGTCCCGCTGTCACGCTAAGAAGGGCACGGCTGCAGATCCACACCTGCAGCTGTAGACTATTCATCACGTCTTCCTCATTCTTCACGGCCGTGATGCTCTTGGATGAAAACATCTACCTCTTTAGCTCCTGATCAGCTGATGACAGCTTCAACACACCGCGCTGCTTAACGCACGCATTTCCTTATCAGTAACAGAAACAACGTTTTGTTAAAAGAAGACGGTAATTAATTAGTTTGCTCGTTACTGAAAGAAATATTTTTTTATTAACGTGGTTATTTTAAACGGCGTTATTCCCATCACTGCTCTGTTGGGTCTACAGCATGCAGTGACTGAGACAGTGAGAACACTGAGGGTCTCCGCCCACCCGGCCAATCATCATCGTGTTTGTAAGCACGTTACCGACACCTCTCTCTCCCTGGCTGCAGCTGAAGTGTGGCGGTCAGAAAGCCTCACCCTGCTGCTCAACGTGCGACAAGCACATAGTAACGCACAAACTTCCGTCCCCAGTAACGGTAACGGCGTTGCAACAGTGGGAAAAGTAATTAGATTATTCCGTTACCTAAAAAAGAACGCCGTTAGCAACGCCGTTATATTTAAACGGCGTTACTCCCAACACTGATTGTGATAAACTTCATTATTGTCTGTAATGTACTGATAAACATTAGACTTTCATATATATTAGATTCATTACACACAACTGAAGTAGTTCAAGCCTTTTATTGTTTCTAATATTGATGATTTTGGCATACAGCTCATGAAAACCCAAAATTCCTACCTCAAAAAATTAACATATCATGAAAAGGTTCTCTAAACGAGCTATTAACCTAATCATCTGAATCAACTAATTAACTCTAAACACCTGCAAAGGATTCCTGAGGCTCTTAAAAAACTCCCAGCCTGGTTCATTACTCAAAACCACAATCATGGGTAAGACTGCTGACCTGACTGCTGTCCAGAAGGCCATCATTGACACCCTCAAGCTAGAGGGTAAGACAGAGGAAGAAATTTAAGAACGAATAGGCTGTTCCTAGAGTGCTGTATCAAGGCACCTCAGTGGGAAGTCTGTGGGAAGGGAAAAGTGTGGCAGAAAACGCTGCACAACGAGAAGAGGTGACCGGACCCTGAGGAAGATTGTGGAGAAGGACCGATTCCAGACCTTGGGGGAGCTGCGGAAGCAGTGGACTGAGTCTGGAGTAGAAACATCCAGAGCCACCGTGTACAGGCGTGTGCAGGAAATGGGCTACAGGTGCCACATTCCCCAGGTCAAGCCACTTTTGAACCAGAAACAGCGACAGAAGCGCCTGACCTGACCTGGGCTACAGAGAAGCAGCACTGGACTGTTGCTCAGTGGTCCAACGTACTTTTTTCGGATGAAAGCAAATTTTGCATGTCATTCAGAAATCAAGGTGCCAGAGTCTGGAGGAAGGCCGGGCAGAGGGAAATGCCAAAATGCCTGAAGTCCAGTGTCAAGTACCCACAGTCAGCGATGGTCTGGGGTGCCATGTCAGCTGCTGGTGTTGGTCCACTGTGTTTTATCAAGGGCAGGGTCAACGCAGCTAGTTATCAGGAGATTTTGGAGCTCTTCATGCTTCCATCTGCTGAAAAGCTTTATGGAGATGAAGATTTCATTTTTCAGCACGACCTGGCACCTGCTCACAGTGCCAAAACCACTGGTAAATGGTTTACTGACCATGGTATTACTGTGCTCAATTGGCCTGCCAACTCTCCTGACCTGAACCCCAGAGAGAATCTGTGGGATATTGTGAAGAGAAAGTTGAGAGAAGCAAGACCCAACACTCTGGATGAGCTTAAGGCCGCTATCGAAGCATCCTGGGCCTCCATAACACCTCAGCAGTGCCACAGGCTGATTGCCTTCATGCCACGCCGCATTGAAGAAGTCATTTCTGCAAAAGGATTCCCGACCAAGTATTGAGTGCATAACTGAACATAATTATTTGAAGGTTGACCTTTTTTGGTATTAAAAACACTTTTCTTTTATTGGTCGGATGAAATATGCTAATTTTTTGAGATAGGAATTTTGGGTTTTCATGAGCTGTACGCCAAAATCATCAATATTAGAAACAATAAAAGGCTTAAACTACTTCAATTGTGTGTAATGAATCTAATATATATGAAAGTATGTTTATCAGTACATTACAGACAATAATGAAGTTTATCACAATATGCAAATTTTTAGAGAAGGACCTATATAAGCACTGAAGCCAGTTCCACTATTATTTACCAGAAAGTTTGAAGTTTAAAATGCAAAAAAAAAAAAAAAAAATTCTAAATCTAAATATGTTTAAAGTTCTTTTTTGTAAATTACAACAATCTCACTTTTTTTTACATATTTAATATTGTTTCTGAAACTTTTGCAGAATTCCAGATGAACTGAAAAACATGTTTTTACTTCTACGTGAAGCCAAGGCGACGTTCCCGCGGGATGGCTTTCCTCACTGCAACCTCCGAATCCCAACCTTGGATAACTGAAAGACCGGAGAGACGGGAGCTGCGGAACGAACTAAAACTTCAAGCCTTTGATTTTGTCTGAAATGTGATGCTGAATGAAGACAGGCGGCAGGAATTGCGTCACTAGTTAGACACACCTCTGTGGAGGTATTTAGGCACGAATGCCTCTTGGCTCTCATGTGCACCTGAATCCAACTTCACGCAGCACTTATCTTCACACGTCTCTTTATCTGCCTCTCTGAATACATTTGTGTCGTCTGCAGCAGCTTGTAAAGGCACAGAAACCAGCGGACACACACCTGTGGTGTCCTAATGGCAGCGCTCGCAGACGGCTGATTGAATTAGGCTGGCTGCTGATTGCTCGGCAGATTGATTAATGCTGCCTGCTGAGCTTCAGGGCTTCGTGGCACTCCGAGTCCTGCAGCAGAATACCAATGAGACAACAACTCCGGCTCTGGGATGAGCCCACTCATCGGTCCTCCGGGAAAATCAGCTCAAGCCTGAACTTGGATGACAGTAACCGTAGGATGAAGAACCGGAGATGGATTCCTGGTGACACTCAGCTTTAAGGGGTTGGATTGGGGGTTAAACCACCAGATAGTTCCCGAGCACAGCCTCCGCTGCAGCTCACCGCTCCCCACGGAGATGGGTCCCATGAGGAGATGATGGTCACCAGTGTGAGGATGACTAATGGGACTTTAACTGCCTTCTGTGATTTTGTAGCTTTAACTGTAACTGAGTACATTTGTAACCGTGTCTTTGCTGCCACTTGGCCAGGAATTCCCTTCAAAATGAGGATTTTAATCTCAACGAGACCTTCCTGGTTAAATAAATGAATAAAATTCGTCTTTAGGACATGATTACATTTTTATGGAAGCCTGGAAGTGGCTGGCACACCCGTCTAGTCACCTTTATTAGATGATTAGCTCTAATCAGCTGTTACACACCAATAAACAAGCAGCCGGCCAACAACACTAATTTAAACAGCTGATTTACAAACAATCTGAACGAATCACAACCGCCCCGCTGGACTCGATTCAGTAAAACGTGGTTCTGAGTCAGCATTCTCCATCAGGACCTCCGGCCGGACAAAGATAATGTTTCCAGGAGGTACGGAGGAGCAAGGGGGGGTTCCCCCAGAACGCCCTCCTCTATCTGAAGTTCTGGTTTCCTCTCTTCGCTCCTTCCTCTCAGCGCCGGGCTGGCCCAAGCGAGGAACGCCACCGCTCTGCCTCACACACTTCCTGTTCACTCGCCATGTGTCACTTCCTGTGTGAGGTGTGCAGCTTTTGAACCTTCATGGATGAAACCACAGATTTGGACACAACCACACCTAACTGTGACAACGGGAAGACATTGTTCTTGATTGTTGCTGCTAATGTTGTGCGTGTCCTGGTTGGCAGTAAATGAAGAGTAAACATTTTAAAGTTTTAACAGAATTCAAATTTATTCATAACCAAAAGGCCATCCATCCATTCATTCATCCATTCATCCATCCAGTTTCATCCGCTTATCCGGAGTCGGGTCGCGGGGGCAGTAGCCTAAGTCGAGACGCCCAGACTTCCCTCTCCCCAGCCACTTGGGCCAGCTCCTCTGGGGGAATCCCAAGGCGTTCCCTGGCCAGGTGAGAGACATAGTCCCTCCACCGTGTCCTGGGTCCACCTTTAGGTCTCCTCCTGGTTGGACGTGCCTGGAAAACCTCACCAGGGAGGCGTCCAGGAGGCATCCTGACCAGATGCTCGAGCCACCTCAAGTGGCTCCTCTCGATGTGGAGGAGCAGCGGGTCTACTCTGAGCCCCTCCCGGATGACCGAGCTTCTCACCCTATCTCTAAGGGAGAGCCCAGCCACTCTGCGGAGAAAACTAATTTCGGCCGCTTGTATCCGCGATCTCGTTCTTTTGGTCACTACCCAAAGCTCATGACCATAGGTGAGGGTAGGAACGTAGATCGACCGGTAAATCGAGAGCTTCACCTTCTGACTCAGCTCTCTCTTCACCACAACAGACCGGTACAACGCCCGCATCACTGCAGATGCAGCACAAAAAGGCCATTAAGTGAGAAACCAGCCAGTGTCCTTCAGAGCGGACCTCTCCCAGGCTCGAATAACTCCATCATCAAACATGGAGCAGAAAATCATGTGAATCCCTTCATCTGTGAGTGTGTTGTCTACTAAAACAGTAAAGCTGCAGCAGGACGGCAAACAGAGGGCGAAACAAGCACCACTGCGTCACCAGCGTGGAAGCCTTCAACCTTTACCCACAATGCCTCATGCTTCCACACTCCCCACCCAAACACATACCATCCCATCATTCATATGTCACACAGCCAATCAGGTGTAGCTGTCTAGTCGGTAGGGTGTGTGGTTTATTTGGGCTGACGGGAGGTCCGTGTTGGATCCAGCTGCTGTCTGAGTTTGAGTCGACTTATTTTCAAGTAGCAGACGCAGTTTAATGGTTATTATGTGATTTGTAACAACAGCTGATGGGACCCTGATGACGCTGCAGTTGCTGCACCAAGCATGATGCAGATGGTCATCAAAGTGTCTCCAGTAAATGTGGCGAAGGTGAGGGGGTGCATTGTGATCGCAACTATTAAAGCAAATTCAATCAAATTAGCTCAACCAACAACGACGGCTATTCATCGCTACGGAAACGGGGCGGTCTGCCGTACACCGTCGAAGACGACGCAACTACATCCTCTTTCTAAGTAAAGGACTTAAGTACCCCTATCTGCTCATGTCTCAAAGAAAAGCTCAGTCAAAGTTGATCCCCAAGCCAGTTCAAATGACAGCTGTTCCTGAGACAACGCCATCTTTGTAGTTTAAAGCTGACTGGTTAGCGTGCGTGACTTTCACCCGGGAGTCTGGGGATTGAATCCCGATTGGACCATTTTTTTATATATCCGCCACAGATCTCTCTGAAGAACTCACAACATTGACGGCTTCAGCGACGCTGCGCCACTCCGTGGATTTCCTCTCATTTCTTTTGCAAAAGCACTTCCTTTCATTTCTCCACCTCACCCACACGTACCTCAACTTCTGCTTCTGTGAAATTGCGCTTCCTTGATCTGCCTTGATCTACGGTCGCCATGTCATTGGTGGAGCGCTGCAACAGTCGGCTTATGTACATGCATGAGATCCACAAGGCACTTTGCATTGAATATTGATGGCAGTAAGTGGGCATGGTGAGGGCGGGGTGTGACTAAAATGCAGCTGAGAAACATTCTCGTTAGTCTCCGATTTATGAAGCGGAGATTGCGTGCAGCTGTGCGTCCTCCATGTTTGATAGATCACAAACCTACTTGGCATAAGTACTTTTTTTTTTTGCTGAGCTTAAGTGCGGTTTTAGTAAGGATTCTACGCAATGTTTGATAAATGAGACCCCAGGTCACTAAGCCAATCAGTAAAATGTTTCCTATTTAAGGAACCCAGCAGGTTGCATCGAGTCACTGACAAGTGTCAGAGTCTTTACAGCAATCCTCATACTAAGCAAGCATGCCGCGACAGTGGAGAGGAAAACTCCCTTTTAACAGGAAGAAACCTCCAGAGAATCCTGGCTCAGTATAAGCAGTCATCCTCCACGGCTCACTGGGGATGGAGAAGATGGAGCACGCGCACACACACACACACACACACACACACACACACACACACACACACACACACACACACACACACACACACACACACACACACACACTAAACTTTATTGTATTTATCCTAGTGGGTCTATAATTAAACGGATAAACTAGTAGTAGCACATCCAACGTCAAGGAAAGCAAAGTGTTATTATCAGGAGAGGGAGAATGTTTAAGTCATTAGCAGCAGTGTGCTAGACGATGGCCCCCTCCATGAGGCCAACACAGCTCAGCAGAACATCGTTGTAGCTTCTTCTGGGGAGAAAAACACTTAGAGAGAAAATAAAGTTAACAAGTGAAGGAGGACTAATAAAATCGGTCATGTTCCTAGAAAGAAGAGCTGCTCCATCCAAAGACGGATGGATGTCGTCTCTTCGCATCAGACCAGGTTTCCCTCAAACAGTTTTCCAACTATGCAGGAACAATCAGAAGGAAATGGATTTAAACCTCTTAGATGGCCCTGATTTCCCCTGGAGAGCAGGTTAAAGCAGCAGCCAGAGAGGAGAGTTGAGCAGAAGACAGCAGGATTCTGAGTCTTACTCGGTCTTTTTTCCTGACATCTCTTCTCTGATTGGCTAACAGCAACGCCACTCTACCACTGACTCTGTTCTGCAATGTTGACGTTTTAGCTCCACAAATAGCACAAGCTTGGAGGAGTTCTGCTGTGTGGCGGAGTAACGGTACTCCTCCACATAATCAGTTTGAATATCTGTTTTCAGTTAGACACAAAAACAGGCCAAGCATGAATAATTAGTCTTTAACAGTTTTAAAATGATTTTGATCAAGTAGATGATATTGTGAAGATTAACATTAATCATGGCTGTGATCTCCATTGTGATTCCCTGTAGGGACCGCCATTAGATCCATTTCTTCCAGTTGCTCCGTCGACTGGGAGGTGTAATCGTATTCCCACAAGACTTCCTTCCGCTAACAGCTTCCCATAGCTCCGATCATCACCAGATAATTTTATTGTAAAAGGAGCAAAAGCTAATAGGGTCATTTTAACTTCTTTCAAATGCTGCCACCCATTTCCATCGCTGGTTAACGTCTAAGTGTCGATTATTTTAGGAAATTGCTTCCATTCAGAGTTTCTGTCTTGTCATGCAGTGTTAGAGAGGATGGGTCCGATGGGTTCGGCTGTTTTTCTGCTTTAGTGGATTTGTTTAAATTTGACAACAAGGATCATTTGGAGGAAACATCTCAGAGGTGATGGGAAGTCTGCTGCTGCAGGAATAAAACAGGGTTCCTGTTGGTGTTGCAGCTGATACCAGGAGCCCTGCCTCAGAGATCCGACACAGGTGCATCAGTAGAAACAGCATGTCTTCTATTATAAAACCCGGACTAATCTTTATCCTTAATCTCCGTTCAGGTTCAGATCTCCAGCATGCCAGAGGGGGGGAATGATTGAAGTGCAGGAAGCGCAGCAGGCTCGTAAACCTGCCCGACCTGTGTAGCAGCAACAAACTGCAACAGCCCTCTTTCCTCGGGTGATTTCCCAGCAAGCACACCGATCTTTCTAGCAATTAGCCGCGAGTCGTTCTGCGGGCTGAGAAGCTCTAAATAGCCTGAGTAGAGCACTTGTCATCATCTCTTCTGGGATCAAAACAAAAACAAAAGCTGCTTTTAGAAGCGACAAACATGAAAACAAACAGGAGAGGACCAAAACAAAAACAGCTGTTTGAGCTCGCTGGACCAAAACGCGTTGATGACCGCAGCACACACTCCTCTGTGTGTGTTAGAGAAACTCCTCCTGAACCACGAGGCCGATCCGGTTTAAACTCACAGCAAGTTTTCATTGGATGGATTGGCCTGACTAAAGATGGCCGCCGCAGCTAACCAACAAACTCATAAACGGTCAGTTTAGCTGATAAGGAGGTAAATAAGCAAAGTGGTGGCAGTCACTCACAGTCCAGGACGACTAACAGATGGGATCTTGTCGGGCAGCGTTTAAAACTATTGTCACTATTTTACCAAAACAACGTTGACTCCATCATTTTTAACAACTTAGTCCGTTATGAGAGCTTCAGAGAGTGCGACGGTCTTTCATGTTAAATCTGTTTTATTAAACATGCTTGGCGTGAACGCTGGCACAGTTATTCCAGGCTGTTGTGACTAATGTGTCTGAACATCAACGACTTGGCCAGCCACGTTGATAAAGCTCCAGCTTGTGCTGCAGTCTGTGCACGTGTCACGCATCCTCCAGATGTGTGATATGAAAAAGGTCAGAGTCAGCTGCTATTCCAAGGGTCCAGGCCTGGAGAGACGGCTCAGAGTAAAGACCTGCTCTGGATGGAGTTTAAGGCGGAGCGTGGCACCACGAGTCTGGCAGATGGAGACCAGACGAGGCTTTGAGACGCAGATAATCGCAGAGCACCACGCCCACCAGACGCTGACAGAGAGAGGGACGGGTGTGAGTGTAGGTGTAGGACAGGTGGACAGATTAGAGTCAACCGTCTGTTCTGCACACGCACGCTCTCTTAAAACAGATCAGACCACACCGTCTGACTTGTGCACATCGATTGATTGATTGATAAAGAACAGTAAGAAAATTGTTGTTTAATGTCGTCTAACACAAATCATAATAAATAAAATTATATTAGAGCAACAAAATATGACATCAGACTTCCATCTACGAGGAAGCATAAACATTTCCATGTCGCTCTGTTTAAAACTGCTGAGGGGTCGTTTAGGTCTATGACTGTGAGGATTTTCCTCTAGAATCGTGTTTTTAATAGAAACAAACAAAAAATGCACAACGCATTTAAATTTAAATCCGCTGTTTCCACCCGGACCGTTTTAGATGTGACACCTGACTCTGATCGCTTCAGTGAGTAATTATAGAAATAAAGCATGCGACGATGAAGACGTATCCATTAACATGACTTTAGATTAGCAGGTGTGACCATGCATTAGCATTATTAGCACGTGTTAGCATAAGGCGGCTAATTATTATTCAGCTTTTTTTGCTGCACTGTTCAGCAACAAAAACAAAGGGTAAAAAATGAACAAATATGTGTTGTGAAATGGTGATTTTGCTGCGATCACGATGCTCATTATCCTCACTCGCACATGGCTGGGATGTTGGTCATGTTAAAAAAAGATTTGGTGCAATAACTTTTCCCTCAAATTTGAGAGAAATGGGTTAAAATGCTCACACGTTGATGCAGAGCTACAACGACGAGGCTAGCACATGCAGATATAACATTTCTCTCCTAAAATCATTTAGAGGGATTCCGACTGTAAATATTTTCTTGCTTTTTTCCTCGTGCACCTTTAGTTTTCCTTTAAACTTTCATAGCATTATTTAATTAGTGATGCACCGATTTCAAATTTTGGGCCAATACCGATATTAAGATCACTGTTATGATCAATAACCGATATTTGCAGATATCGACATGCTGACATTCATGCTTCTAAAATCAGCAGATTTCGTATAGAATGAAAATTATTAAAGCTGAATTTACCGCATTATGTACACACAACACACACATTTATGCTTCTAAGATTATTACAATCACTGTCACGTGGTTTAACAAATACACATCACCCCCCTCACCCTCTGAAACTGATAAAGGGAGACAAGATGGAAAAATTATCGGTTGTTACTATCGGCCTGGTTTTATTTATCGGACCAATACCGATATGTTAAAAAATGACTAACATCGGCCGATGCCGATATATTGTCCATTCCTAGAATTAATCTCAAATCAGTTTAAACGTTCTGCAGTTGGTTGTTAAACGTTTTTAACCGGAATAATCCTGTAGCTCGAACAACGGCTCAAAAATATTAGTTCGTCCTCAAATTTGGTGCAGAAATGCTGTAAGTGTAACTTCTAAGATTCAACTTTTCCTTAAAGAGCAAGTCACCCCCAAATCTACTTTTTTTCTGATAAACTATATAAATGCGAGTCTAATCATGCTGCAGACACGAGTAGTCAAGTTTTGCATTTTAGTGCATTTGAGTTAAAATTTAAATTTTCTGCCTAAAACTGTCAGTGTTGTGCCGTTGTCAGGTAAAAACTCTGCACTGCATTTGAATTAAAATCTGCCATCGCTATTGGCTAAGATGTACCCTAGAACGTTAGCTGGTACCATATGATGTCACAATGTCATTGTGAGCCTGTGTGTGTGTGTGTGTGTATTTGTTAGCGGCTCTGCCCTCTCGGTCTGCTAGGCAACAGCATTTGTTGCATTTTTCAAACAGGAAGTGGGAGTGGCGTAATACTCTGGTAGGGGATGACTTGCTCTTTAAAGAGGGACTGCACACCATCAGAAAACGCAACTCCACCCCTAGTCAAGATTTGAAAAATGCTATGAAAGTGGGCGTTGCCAGGAGGCACAGAGTGGCATGGCCAAGTGTGGGGGATGTCCATCCTGGGAGGGAAGGGGAGTGGGAGGAGACTATACCGATGACGTGAAATTGTTCCAGCCCCAGCCAATCACAAGTTTAAAATGCAGTAGCCGCTGTTCTGCCACAGGGGGGCAGCACTGAGACGTTTTAGACCTAGATTCTAGATTTAATCAAGTTTACACAAACATGTCAAAAAGTGCACAGAAACAGAAATATTGCATTTGTAAAGACCCAATAATACAGTTAATTAGCAAAAAAATATTATTTTGGGGTTTAGTTACTCTTTAAGCAACAGTATTACTGTAGGACAAGTGAGCTTACCACAGCACAACTCACCACTTTGAAGAAGTATTTAAATTCTGATAAACTGCAATAAAAAGACTTGAAACCTGAAAAGCTGGAAGTTTCCTTGTTCGTTGCTTTTATTTCCACAGACGACAAATCAAACTGCTGCTGTCCAACTGGCCATTCTCCTCCCATCCGACGGCGTTTTTATGCAACACCAATAAATGCTCCGGTGATTTCAGTGTCTCGTCCTCATTTTTCATCTCGCCCTGTTCTGGATCTCTCCTAACCCTGCTGGTCCTCAGGGGGGACAACTGGGACTCATTTAGCTCCTGGCAGAGGTTCAGCGTGTTCTTACAGATTATCATCTATGTCTAAATGGCTTCTGTTTCTTATTAAAACATATTACTTGTTGCCTGAAACTGGTTCTGTCTGGACAGAGCAGACTGTCACAGATACCTAACGACGTTTGAAACAATAACAAAGGAAAAGACTTCGCTCTTGACTGGCTGTCACCATTTCCTCACAAATGCTCTCACTTTCACCTAGAGACACTGATATTTCCTGTTTCTGTCGTGGACTTGAGTTCACATGATTTGTGTCGCAGTGTGTGTGTGTCCGCCCGTTTATTTTTCTTCTAGCGTCACGCCGGGTTGTGATCAGCAGACCACCGTTGGATCGGTTTCAGTAAGATTCTGGATCTGCTCCCTAATTTCAGTCGTTTCGATTCTCTGCGGAAATGGAGAAAAGCTCCAACTGCTGAAACAAATAAAAGATTTATGTTGCTTCGCACTCTCCCTCCTTTACCAAAGGTCCTCTAAGTTACACTCAAACACAAGTTGAAGCAGAAATGCCTGCAGTCCAGCGCAAAGTAAAACACGTGAAGCTGCAGCAGAAATAAACCTGAGTTCCTGCAGGCAAAACTCAGGGGGCATTTGCTCAGATGCTGAATTAGTCCAACATTAAAGCCGCCCACGAGTGATGAGATCATCGGGCAGGTAAAATCAGGTGAGAAAAGTTCTATTAAACTGAAAAACAACCACCCATGTTCAGACCTCAGGGTCCAGAGATGAGAACTAAAACAGCATTATTATTATTACGTCACCGTTCCAAGATGATTTCACCAGCATGTTTAACTTTGTACACAGCAAGATCCCAAGTGTTAAATATGCAGTGTCAGAGTACGGGAACTGTCAGAGTCAGTTCACAGAAATTCTGTGTAGAATACATCCCTTTGTCCTGCAGTGTTGGTGTTAAAACAGATTATTTAAAAACGACACTTTATAGTGTAACCTGTCAGGTGTTAAAGAAAATGTACTCTTTTGGAGTTACTATTACTCTACAGAGCTCCAGGAGTTGACGTCATTTCTCCCGGTATACAACAGTTCAAATCGAACGGCGCCAGACAGACGGATCCTGAGACGCTCCCGCCTGACATATTTATTTTATTCACGGAAAAATATCAGACTCGTGATTTCTCTTGGCGTTCGGTTTATACATTCAAACAGCACAGCACTCTATTTAGAGATGCTCCAGAGTAGGACGAGGGAAAATTAACAAGCAAATTATAAATGTCAGGGTATCTCAAATCCGGTAAGAAGTCCGTTCTGACAGCTTCCGGTGTTTTAAAAAGTATCCCAGGGGCACGGTAAGCATGAGAGATGTTTAGTCTATTTAATTTCTGACTATATAAAATGATTTCTTCGTTTTTAAAGTGTGAAGTAAACTCTGGCGGAGTAAAATCCAAGCTGATCCCGTTCATTTTGTTTACCTTTGTTGCCTACCAACATGGCGTCTACTTTCGGAGAGTACCGTGACGTCCGGAGCTCTATACTCCAGTGTTGATGAAAATTACTCCAAAACAGTGTAAAAAGTACTCTGGTAAGCTCCGCTTTTTTCTTCCTCTGCTTCTTCAGCTGCAAAGGGCCAGGTGCATTGTGGGTAATCATGTTTTTAGTTAGTTAGTTTTATTTTGGGGTGTTTATGCGTGTTTATTTTGGGGAGTTGTTGTTTCATTATTACTTGGTTCACGGTTGCACATGTGGTGTTACTTGTTGTGTCCCGTTGGCACCAAAAGTTCAATCTTTACAGTAAGAGGGGTGCATCACGCTGAACGGTTGCCTGAATGCTTTGCCCTCAGTTCTGCTCTCACTGGCTGTCTGCAGTCATGTGGTGTGTGAAGCATGAGCTAGCTGTACAAGCTAGCTTTTAGCTTCCTGGTTCAACAGCTGCAACAATATTAACACTGTTAAGCGTTGAAATTTCATATTTTTGATGGAGTTAATTTAGAGCAACCCTTTAAAAATAGCAGTGTCATACTAAAACAACACTTTGAGTGTTACTTACACAGGGTATCTGCAGGTTTAAGGGAGCCAAATTTAAGACTTTTTAAGACGTTTTTTAAGGCCACTTTGACCAAATTTAAGCTATTTTTAAATTAAATTTAAGCTATAATTTCCAGCTGTTGCCTGGAACCGGTGCAAACCACGTAGAGAACATGGGATTAGCCAATCAGTTACCATTAAACTTGCACTTCCCAATGGTGCAAGCTCCCACTAGCTTAACCAGCTGATGTGCTCATCTAAAAATAGCCCCCTTTCACAACCAACTGAATGTGTACGGTTCCGCTTACGCCAACGTCGTACACGAAAAATGCTGAACGCTAACAAGAAATTCACGAAATTTTTTATAGAAATAAAAGAATCTTGTTTATTGGGTCTTTGGTCATTTAAGACCTTTGGAAACTGTATTTAAGGATTATTTGTCATTTTAAAGGATTTTTAAGGCCTTAAATTTGGAAAAGCAAATTTAAGACTTTTTAAGGACCCCCTGATACCCTGTTATAGAGTCAAAGTCATTTAACAATTGTGAGAGTTAAAGGTTTACTCCATAACTGAATTCAACTGTAATGAGTGTAAAACTGACTGAGTATGCAACACTTAGATCAGTGTACCATTTACACTGGACAGGGCGGGACCATATGCTCACTGGCTCACTTGTATAGCGCCTCTCAGAGTAAGGACTCCAAAGCACTTTACACTACAGTGTATCATTCATCCATTCACACACACATTCACACACTGGATTAACACTGCTCCTTTAGGCTGGAATCCAACTAGGCTGTAGCTACAAGCGTTTCCAAGATGTCTGCAAAAGCTTGTGTGACCCTCAGGGCCTTGTTCTCGTGTCACTTGAATTTCTAACATTTCCAAACAAATACGGGCGACAACAATTCTTTCAAAGCAGTTGTGAAGTGAGATACCAACATTATTACAATGGGGGCAATGTGAACAAATCGAGATATAATTAAGAAACTTGTTGGCTAAGTAGCACCCATGAAAACTCATAATTTGTCCGTATAACGTCGCATGCCCCACGGCTTTTTCAACAAATATTTATATTGTTACCCAATCTTGTGATTAGTTAACACTATGAAGCTGTTTCAGTGAAAGCTGCTTCAAACAGGAGAAAAGGAGATTAGAAGCAGCTAAAAAAGGGACTTTGTTTTATTAATGAAAACCAAAAAGCAGAAACAGAACGACTCGTTCATCCTCGTTATGAATTTTGTTTAAAAGAAGGGAAGGAACTCTGCCCTTGTGTGTGTGTGTGTGTGTGTGTGTGTGTGTGTGTGTGTGTGTGTGTGTGTGTGTGTGTGTGTGTGTGTGTGTGTGTGTGTGTGTGTGTGTGTGTGTGTGTGTGGTAATTACGGTAATTAGCCCAGGATATCAACATCATCCACCATCTCCAGGCGGAGTCCATCAAAGGTTGGGATAAATAATGAAAGACATAAAAGGCCTTTTCGGAGAGCCCCGCTGGTCGGTAAGCTCGTTCAGGTCCCACAAAAACAACAAATTCACTCAACTTCGCTCTCCCGTCAGAAACCAGACACCACTTCTGCTCCGCGTCGTCTCCATAAGAAAATTCATCACAGCTGTTGAACGTTTTTACTTTTCAGCAGTTTTTCAGAGGGAGAAAACAAACCAACAATTCTCCCAGTAGGTCACTTCAGGAGCGGCTGGTTTATTCAATCGCCTCCCAGTAATTGATTAATTTGTTTTGTGTTTCCATGGCAACTCGCGTCTCCTCCCCTCCTGGTGCTTCAGAGCTCTACACAGAGATGCTGTGGAGAAGCAAACAGCTCACGGTGATTTACCTCTTCTGGCAGGCGGTAGAGCCCCCTCACCCCCGTCAAAAAGGAGAGCTACTGGCCGAGAAATCGAGCCGGGCTGCAGCCAACACCGATCTGATATCAAACAGCAAATAAAACTACGGCGGTAACAAGAAAAAACGGCTTCACATTTAAAGGTATTGGCCAGACTCTGCATTATAACTAGAAATTCAGTATAACTGCACTTTACCATTTATTTAAATATGAACCGGGTTCAGTTTTTCATTTATTTAAGGAATTTTGTCATAAATCATTACAGAAAATCAAAATCCTCTCCTCCAGACCGTGAAGAACTGTGTTCTGCTTACGTCACTTCAGCACGTAAAACAAGGTAGCTGCTGATGCTAGTATTGTGAATAACTGTACTTTGTTTACTGCTCCTAATTATTACAGAAAATTGCATTTACAGCTGCAGCAAAAGGTCTGAGCCATGTGTCTGTGTCCTACACGCATTTTAAAATAACCGGTCTGATCTAAAACTGTTAACTGCGTTAGCTCCAGTAAGGAAAAAACAAGTCATTTGGGAAAGCTACGACACACACAGATATAATCTAAAAGATGATCCCCATATCAACAATAGATCCTCCATGGACCAGTAGAACCTCCATGCCATCCTGGATTAGTGCAAACGAGTCGAACTAAAGAGTTACTCCAGCATCAGGAAGATTTATTCTGGTGAGCTATTAGTTATATATTTTCCGGAGTAATATCAATAAATACATGGAGCGGTAAAACAGGCAGCAAACATATCTGTAGGTTACTGAATTATAATCCCTCTCTACTGTCCACTCCTTGTTCCCTCCTCTCCATGACTAATGTCAATGATTGTTGTTGTTATTGTTGTTGTTAGCCTCAAGGGCAAAATGCCGATTATCACTTGTAAGTCGACAAAAGTGTCTGCTAAATACATAAACATAAACATGATGGAGCTAAGACCAGCTGAGAACTCGTCAGCTTAGAGCTCCCGGTGGGGCACAGAAATGAAATATTTAACTAAAGTAAACAACCTGAACCGGTTTTGGTTCTGAAGATGAACAGAATCCTCCTCATGTTCAAATCGGGTTTTCTGAGTCAAACTGTCCAAAACATGTCTGCACCTCCGGTAGTGATATCCAGCTAGCAGGATCGGAGTTCGGTTGAACTTCTCCGGTATTCCAATATCCGTTCTCGTCGCCGTTTCCCAGAGAAAAAACAAATCTGACCGACTAGCAGAGGCTGAAGCTACATCTGACTGATGAGACAATGTTCTGCTGTAACGCTAACGCAGAAACACCGGAGTCGGGGGTTGTTTACTATCGCTGTTTCAGCAGATCTCAATGTGAAACGTCACCAGCTGCCCAGGGCTTAGACTGGAAGTTGGTTTTGGTTTTTCCCGCTCCAGTCACAAACATCCGATTTTCTTAAAATTCCAGCCGTGAAAATCCAAAAACATTTTTCATCTGAGGTTTTAATACTTCTTTACACACGCCATTCAAAGGAATTTTGCCTCTGGCCGATATCTTTAAGAACAATAAAGTCTCATTTGGGTCTCACTGGGTGGGAGCTCTTGGAAACGCTGTTCCAGCGAGAAAAGGAAAACACGAGCCCTTTCTTCAGGTCAACAATCACACATTTACCTCCAAGCCCAGCATCTACAGCAAGACAGGACCCAAACGTTTGGATCAGGGCTTTCAGCGCGAGGAGGACAGGAACCACAAGAAACCGAGCGATGACTCGATCCCTCAATGAGTCTCATCACACCAGAGGACGCGAGCTAGCACTAGCCACACTTTCAGCTAGCTGCTCCACACCAAGACGCATCAGCAGAGGAGAGACGGCTTTGTGGGACGTGAAAATGAGGTGTTGGGCTAGAGACCCCACTAAAAGGTTCACTTGTCGGTGTCACACCAATCCGAGCTCTACCGTCACGGCGGTACACGCTATAAAGGGTTTGAGAACCACTCATGAATCTCCAATATTACATGAATCCATCACTCTGACAGAATTAATAAACATAAAGCTGTCTTCTACATATTGCACACTGAACATAATAACATTTTATTCCACACATCTGTCTCTTGATCCAGTCTGACTCGCTTCACCACGGTCGTAAATAAACAGTGCTGATATTGCTTTGGACCGGGCCGACGTTCCTCAGAACTCTCCTCGCTGGACGAGCCCACGGTGACACGCAGCAGGAAGCTGATGGAGAGCTCAGCTGCCTGCTTCCCATAAGGCTTTGCAGCATGATGGATGAGAGACGAGGAGGTGAGGTCTGAGTTGCTTTACAGCCACCTCGCCAGATGTTTCGACCGTGACGAAGATGAATTTGCCAAAGAGGTAAATGGTAGTTTGAGAGTTTTAAAACCTCGAACTGGAGAGAAGAACCAGCATCGAGGATCCCAGAGCTCCAACAGAGATACACCAAACAACAAGCAGGAGGTGAAAGGTCACGATCCCTTCTGCTTCTGCTGCTCAACGTGACAACAAAACCTCCGAGCTGAAGCAAAATCAGCAAAGAAGCAAAAGGACTGAGACTTACTCATGGTGGGAGAGTAGGCGGACAGGATGAGGCCCAGGCGGGGCGGGGCTTTGGACAGGTGAGGTTAATCTCCACTGGGTCTCTCCGAGAGGCACTCATGACCTGAGAAAGGAAACCAGAGAAAAACAGGAAATGACTTTAGCTCAGTAAGAACATTTAAATCATGAAGGACCGATCTGATCTAAAACTCCGTCTGGATCAGGAATGTCGTCTGGCGTCACGGATGATGTTGGGACTCTCCCCTGCTGGGATGAACGCCACAGTTTATTATTATTTACAGATGCAGGGAGCGAATGATGTAAAGTTGTTCTGTTTACATGGTTTAGCAATCACAATATGTCTTTTATTTTGAAGTTTACAGGATGCTTTACACGGACACTGCCTGGTTTCCTGTTTAGCCCTGTGTTAAATAAAGAGCTTGGATGTTTTCCCCGGGCGCATCTTTAGCAGAGCGCTGCGACGGCGCGCTTCTGGGACGCGGCGCGGCGCACCCGGTGCAAACCAAACCCCGAACTAGAACGGCTTCTGCTAGCGCGCCGCTGCTGTAACACGCCGCTCACAACCCCGATGTAAATCAGAGTAAAACAGATTAGCTCTTTTTTCTTCAACTTTGTTAATTTTTGATGGAAGGATTTCTATTCTGAACAACCTAAAAGCTAATTATTAAAATATTGGATTGGCTTAAATTTATTTACTCTCTCGGACACACACACACACAAAGTGGATAAAGGATGCACGTCCGATAATTAACATTTTCACTGGGAAGAAAATGGCAGAGCACCACACGGGTAAATTACCAGCTCTGGTGTGTGTGTGTGTGTGTGTGTGTGTGTGTGTGTGTGTGTGTGTGTGTGTGTGTGTGTGTGTGTGTGTGTGTGTGTGTGTGTGTGTGTGTGTGTGTGTGTGTGTGTGTGTGTGTGTGTGTGTGTGTGTGTGTGTGTGTGTGTGTGTGTGTGTGTGTGTGTGTGTGTGTGTGTGTGTCCGATCATCCATCTGTCCAAATCGACCCCTTTACTGGATAAATTACAGTAATCTGATGGTAGTGTGCGGTAATGACGGGTAATTTGACCGCGCTGCAGATGCCTGCTGAAGCAGAGGGCTGGTGCGACAGGGAGGGGGTGATGCAGGTGATGTAGAAATCAAACCCCCCCAAACCACCGTGTTGTATACGAGTACTGCAGCCAGCGAGCAAAAGCAGCAGAGATCAGC
Organism: Nothobranchius furzeri; assembly: GCF_043380555.1. Taxonomy (NCBI): domain Eukaryota; kingdom Metazoa; phylum Chordata; class Actinopteri; order Cyprinodontiformes; family Nothobranchiidae; genus Nothobranchius; species Nothobranchius furzeri. The sequence continues at coordinate 37,461,569 of NC_091741.1, read as the reverse complement.
AGAGCGTTCCGGCAGCAGGGAGGATGAGGGAAAAGCAGCAGCGTCGTAAACTCCAGCTGATGCTGCCTCCTGGGCATCCTAGTTTCTATTGTTATCGTCCAAATTTTATTTCCTAGACGGCTGTAAAACCAGTTCCACCCAGGTGGTTTGACCGCAGATGCTGAGTGTATAAACAGGGACAATGGGTTCAAAACTTCAGCTTCAAAGTGCTAGAGACTTCTGTTCCAGCTACGATCCTTGGGTTAAATAATGTAATCATCTGATGAAGCCTTTGGATATCTGGAGATTCCGTCCTTCAGAAAGATAAATTCTTATCTGATAAAAGTGGGTTTGAAGTCGAGATGAACCAGTTCTCGTTCTGACTTCCCAGCAGATCTGACCCGCTGAACCAGTTTGGAGTGATCCAAATGATCCTCAGAAAACTACAAGCAACAGGAAATAAATGGAAACAGGGATTGTGAAAATGTGCACACGTCAGATCTGCTGTTGCTGAAGTGAACTAGCACTTGGCCGTGGTGAGTTCAAGGACCAGAACCAGAATTGGCCATGCTGCTGATAATTTAGTGCATCTCTAGTTTTAACACAGCTCTAAAAAAAATAGTGTCATTTTACTTTTTAAAGTCTGTAAACACATTAAATAAACTGCAGAGAGCAGCAATGGAAGTATTTTTGGTCGAATATTTATGGTTGAAAAGAATCAGCCGATTTTCAGCTAAATCCGTTTAATCAGGGCCAACCTTTGATTTCTTTACCAAAACATGGATGACAAAACGCTGTTCATAGTCTGAGCTCACCACCACCACTACACGCTAATGACACGCTAATGACATCAAACAGTAGCAGGAAGTTTTGTTTTTACAATCAGAAATTATTCATATGGATTATTTCTTTTATTCTTGATCTTTAAACCAAACCACAATCAGACGAAATACGTTTTTGTTTTATTGCAAAGTGACCCTGGTGTCCTGAAATGTAATAAAATATATTATTATTATTATTATTATTACTGAATCAGCATCAGCCTTCAAAACCGGAATCTGTGCTTTCCCCTAAAAATTCTCACCGCTAACTTGACGTTTTCCTCTTCTGGTCTGCCTGAACAACCCAGCTTGTTCACGGAATGTTTTAAATAAAGTTGATTTGTTTGAATGATTAAAAACACTTTTTGAAGACGTTCAGGTGATACCAAAGCGACAGGCAGGAAGTGAGATCACGGATGTTCCAGCTGGACAGTCTGACCTGAGATTAGATCCAACGTGCTGACCTTTGACCTTTCAACACCAGCCATGTAGGAGGAATGAAGCAGATTAAAGACACGGTTACACGGTCCGTGAGGTCAGGCCGGGGAGGCTCAACCCGACTCCGAGGTCAAACTGTCGTGTAAATCTGTAGGAGCCGATTCCGTGTTTTGTTTACGATACACCGGGGACGGCGGCTGCGCCTCTCCTCCTATCCATGATGACTCTTTTATCGTTGATGTTGACGCAGCACGTGTCTGCACAATTGACAAATCAGTAGAAAGCAAAACGAGCGTGCAGAAGTACTCAGACGCACCATAAATTCTTTGCAGAATCGCCGGCTTTGTTCCCACCGGGGCTCGGCATTGGGGCAGCGGTAGCTCAACAGGTTGAGTGGGTTGTACAGTAAACGGAAGGTTGCAGGTTCGATCCCAGCTCCGGACAGAGAATCAATCAATCAATCAATCAAATTTATTTATAAAGCGCTTTTCAAACAAAGTGCTACTCAAAGTGCTTTACAAAATGACCCCAGATTCCCATAACAGGTTAAAAACATTAACAGACATATGCAAGCACACGCACACACACACACACACACAAGTAAAAATTATATTTGGCTGAGTCCAGATGAGCCAAGTATGGTAACGCAAGGAAACGCCATCAGAAGAGCCGTCTGCCCCGGCAGCATCAGGTCTTCCACACTAAGTCAGGGCGCTCAGAGGGGGGGAGCATTGACCCCCACCTATAGAGCGCCCAGGAAGCTACAGTTGACCACCGCTCCCGGGGCAGAAGGCCCCTACAGAGGAAACACTGGATTAAAATGAGTAAAAATATAATAAAAGAGCTAATTCTGCTGTTGTGTCCTTGGGCAAGACACTTAACCCACGTTGCCTGCTGGTGGTGGTCGGAGGGACCGGAGGCGCCTGTGCTCGGCAGCCTCGCCTCTGTCAGTGCGCCCCAGGGCAGCTGTGGCTACATCGTAGCTCATCCCCACCTGTGTGTGAATGGATGAATTCACACACACTGTGGTGTAAAGCGCTTTGGAGTCCTGACTCTGAGAGGCGCTATACAAGTGTGGGTCATTCATCATTACTCTGACTTATTGCTGCAGAGCTGCCTGGATGATCTGCACCAGTCGGCCCTTTCTGACCAAACAGAAGATTTGGATTGTAAGAGGTTTGGAGTTTGGAAAGAACTTTAAAAGTCTGTCACAAGAGGCCAGCAGCTCTCAGCAGCAGGCTAAACAAGTATTTATTTGTGAATGTAATAAAATAACAGAATATGATGTTTTTTTACACGCTACGACTGGAACAAAGCTGAAAATTCTCAACTTAACACAGAACTTGTTGCAGAACTCCACAAAGGTTTTTAAAGGAAGGATGCACTTGCAGGTAAACAAAGTGTTATTACGGTGTGTTATTACGGTAATTTGCCTCCCACGATTGCAGGAAGCCCCATGAATCAGCTTCTTTGTCCCTTTTTGCAGAGTTACAGTAAAAAAAAGCAGGAATGCAAAGATGTTTCAGCGACGACACGACTGGTGTGAAAGGGGTGTAACAGCTCTGCTACAGGAGCTGCATCCTCACACCTTCCAGAGCAAAAGAGGAACAAAACACATGATCTAATATTATCGATGGCACTATTGTGATGTCATTTGTTCCAAAATATACGTTTATACATGAGCATTCATAGGCTGCATGGTGGCGCAGTGGTTAGCACTGTTGCCTCGCAGCACGAAGGTCGCAGGTTCGAATCTCGGCTGCGGCCTTTCTGGTTGGAGTTGTGTGTTCTCCCCATGCATGCGTGGGTTTCCTCCGGGTACTCCGGTTTCCCCCACAGATCACAACATGCCCTATAGGTTATAAACTGTAAGTCGCTTTGGATAAAAGCGTCTGCTAAATAAATAAACAAACATTCCTTCAACTCGGGAATAAGACGCTTGGATTGGATGAAATCCCGCCTCCCCCCGTGTGAATTCCACCTTTTTCACAACATGGCCCTAGAAAACCAGCAAAGCAGCTTTTGCAACATGCCAGCAGCGGTGAACCGTCTATCTGGAGAACCGGGACACTTCCAGATTTCACCATGTCACTTCATATTTTTATGCATCCTCTACATGTTTTTGCATGTTGTCTGCAAATGAAATCTTGTTTGTCACAAATAAATGCAGCACAAACAATGTGTTAGGGATGCAGTGATGGCCACGCCCCTCCCACCCCTAATCACAGCCTTTTCAGCTGGTCGCTTCAGGCCGGTCACTTCTCATTGGCTGCTCTGATCCACGTCACCGTTATCAACAAACTAATATAAACGACCCACATCAGGTCGCCGCTGAGCAGGAGCTCTTCCCAGGAACCAGACTGCTTTTCTGCACAGCGTGAAGCCCTTTTGATCCAGAATCCCAGCATTCCCAGCAACCACCCAATAAAACTGAGGCAACTTCTGGTGAGCTTCTGACCCTTTAGAAACCAACACACCGTCCATCACCAGGCTGCCGTTTCTCCTGGTCTGTTGGTCCGACGCTGCAATTACAGATCTTCTATGAGGAGACTTACACGTTCAGAGTCTAAACGAATAAGTTCATTTTAACTAGCGCTGCACAATATATCGCAAATATATCGTTATCGCGATATCAGCATGCGCAATACGCATATCGCAAAGAACAGATAAATATCGCAGGGTTCCCCCCAGAAAATGAGTTAAGCCTGGCGCTCCTCCATGAGAGCGGGGGGGGGGGGGAGGGGTGGCTCTGTTCCACAGCGCACCTCAGTGTGTGTGTGTGTGTGTGGGGGGGGGGGGGGTAAACATTCCGCTGCTGTTTCTCACCAGTATCAGCTGATGGAGGGCTCTAGTTTCATTCTCCCTCTTCTGATTAGGGCTGGGGGTAAACGATTATTTTTAAAACGATTATTCTGACGATTATTTTATCGAATAGTCGACTATTCTAATGACTATTTAGAAAATTAATCTAATGATTATTTTTCTATTGCACAATTAACAAAAACCAGAAAATCTCAAATAAATTCCTCAAAAAATTGATAAATTCTTACTGTAAGAGAATAAACACTACAGGCCTTCCATTTTGTATAACACTGCTTTTATTGTGTTGGTTGGTTATGTTCTGGTGACGTGTAGAACTTGGGAGTGCAGGCTGCTGCCTGAGAGGTGGTAGAAGATGGAGTGTCTCCATGCTGCTTTGTTTTGGTCACTTATGTGCGTGAGGCGAGTGGTCTTACGGGTTAAACCAAACTCAAGGTGATATTTTACACTAAACCGAAAACCCACAACACTCTAAATGTAATAAAAGGGAGATCTACACCACAAAAAAGATGAACTCTAAACCAAAACGTAACAGCTTATCCCAACGCAAGAAGCTGTTAGCGAAGATGCTAACAGTAGCTTTACCAACATTAAGTTCAAGTTACCAAGTTTAAATAAACCAAAAACACCCAGCAGCAAACAGACCAGCACGGAGGAGAGACTGCTACCACCAAAACAGCTCTCCTCATGTCTGAAAGAAGCTCCTTAATGAAGGGAGAAGCGCTCCCGGTGATTTTCCACATCTGCGATAGAGACGACGCAGCGCATCTGACCCCGGAAGTTGTTGTCCGTTGCCGGGAGACGAAGGGGCAAAACAGGAAAATAATCTAGTAGTGGACGGACGTTGTTCCGGGTCTTCGGTATTTGGCGGAGATGTTAGTGAAGGCGGAGAAGAGGGCGAACTAGAGGAAAAACAGGCAGATTCCTCCTCTATTTACAAACTCCTGGGGATGCAACAAGTGGGCGCGGTGCGTCGACTTCCGGATCTGACGTCGACAAATTTTTAGAATCGAGCCGTCGACTTCGTCGAGGCTTCGCTACAGCCCTACTTCTGATAATAACATTTTACACTCTTTGACATTGAATGTGCTACTACTAGTTTACCCGTTTAATTATAGACTCACTAGGATAAATACAACAAAGTTTATCTCTCACCAAATAGAATATTTACTAAGAAATCACAATGTATAGCTTAGAAACACTACTAAGCTATGCATTTCATCCATGGTAGAAACATTTAATTTTAAATGGACGCGTAGGGGAATGAAATATCTCGGTATTAAACTCTCTGAGGATATAGATGAAATAATAGCATTGAATTTCAACCCCCTGCTTCAAAGGCTAAAAACAAATCTTGATAAATGGTCAAAACTAAAATTGAGTCTGATGGGAAAAATTAATACTATAAAGATGATTGTTGCCCCACAAATTACGTATGTTATAATGATGTTGCCAATTAAGATTCCACCTGCCATCTTTAGACAACTAGATGATGTAATTAAAAAAATTTTATGGAATGGAAAAAAACCAAGACTGAAATTAAGGAAATTATGTGCACATAGGGAGAAAGGAGGGCTGGGTTTGCCAGACCTGAGATTGTATTATCTAGCATTTGAGATGACAAAAATAGCAAGGTATTGGCAAACAATAACAGATAAACCAGGGTGGATGGAGGTGGAGGAAAAGATATGTTTACCTTTTCAACCTTCAGCGAGATTAGCACAAAGGTCTAATATTACTAATCCAGTACTTTTACATTCAAAGGATGTATGGAACAAAGTTCATAGACTGTTAAACCTCAAACATACTGAGCAGAAATATTCCCCATTATGGTATAATCCCAAGGTCTGCATAGGGAAGAAACCTGTTTACTGGAAAGAGTGGCAAGTGAAAGGATTAAATACTATTGGAGATCTGTTTAAGGACGGGGCGTTTTTGTCATATGCTGAACTAATGCAAGAGTTTAACTTAGAGGGCAGGGGTCACTTTTGGAAGTTCTTGCAAATGAGAAGTTGTATTACCTCGCAGCCTAATATTGAAGACAACACAGTAACTGAGTATATGAAACTTCCAAATAGTAAACAAAAAGCCTCGCAGTTCTATAGAATCATTAACTCTCTCCTCAGTGATGATTCCAACCAGTTAAAAATGATCTGGCAGAAAGACCTTGGCATAATGTTCGATGATGATGTATGGAAAACAATTGTTGTCAACTGTGGTAAACACGTAAGAGAGGTGAGGAGTAAACTCACGCAATATAATGTGCTAAACAGATACTATTATACACCATCTAGACTGTTTAGAATGAAGCTAGTGGATGATGATTTGTGTTGGAAATGCAAAACGAGTATTGGGACGTTCATGCATTGTATTTGGGAATGTGCGCCTATTAGATGTTTTTGGACCTGTATTGTCAAGATCCTAAGTAATTGGTGTGGAACAGACATCCCTTTTAACCCAGAACTGTGCTTATTGGGAGATAAATCTCAGTTGCCTAATGTAAAGAAGTTTAGTTTTTCAATCATCTCAGTGGGGTTAATAACAGCCAGTCGAGTCATTTTAAGACACTGGAAAGCAGTAGAATCTCCAGAGGTTAAGGAATGGGTCTGTGCAATGGCCGAATCTGCATCATATGAATGTATGCTCAGTAAAATGAGTGAAGACAACAGAGAGGGAACTTCTCACTGGGATGGATTCTGGAACTTCTTAAAGACAGACTAAGGCCTTGGGTGAAATCAAGCATGTTATGTGACTGCTGTTGTTCCAACTTTACGTGTCTGCAGGAGTTATATGATTGGGACTTGTATTCAAAATCAACTGCTATAACTGTATGTTTAATCCCTCCATGTTTAGTATCTATTGAGACTGTTATGTACCAGCCCCTCAAAGAAAGTTCAATAAAAACTTGAATAAAAAAAAAAAAGAAATCACAATGTAACCATAGAAACATTACGCGCGTGTGCGTGTGTGTGTGTGTGTGTGTGTGTGTGTGTGTGTGTGTGTGTGTGTGTGTGTGTGTGTGTGTGTGTGTGTGTGTGTGTGTGTGTGTGTGTGTGTGTGAGTCGTGGAGGATGGCTGCTTATACTGAGCCAGGATTCTCTGGAGGTTTCTTCCTGTTAAAATGGAGTTTTCCTCTCCACTGTTGCTACATGCTTGCTTAGTATGAGGATTGCTGTAAAGACTCTGACGCTAGTCAGTGACTCGATGCAACCTGCTGGGTTCCTTATATAGGAAACTTTTTACTGATTGGCTTAATGACCTGACCTGTACTGGAATGTTTACTGTGTGAAGGTCCTTGAGACGACTCTTGTCGTGATTTGGCGCTATATAAATAAACTTGAACTGAATTGAATTATGTCCCAGAGGGTGGACTAATTAAAAAACAAACCACTGAGAGCTTAGCCAACAACCAGCCCCGACACAAACCCTCTGCCTGTGGCACAGATGTTTTATACAGCTGTTTTAACTTTATGTTCACAAGTCTCATTTATAAAGGAGAAGTAGAAATTCCCAAGTTTTTCAAATCTAAACTAAACTTCCCACTGCTACATTAATTTAAAACCAAAAGCTCGGAGTCCCACAGAGCTCACTAAAAAATGACTCGGATAGAGATAAAACGAGCTTCAACGCCAACGTGCAGGCGGAGAAACGGAAACCCGTTTGGTGTGAGCGGTAAACCCAGCGAGTCAGCTGCAGCTGGAACAGCTGTAGCGGTGTTTAACCGGCTGGCTAGACCCCTCTGGAGTCTGTAAACTGACCTGAAATCAGCCAAACAGACAAATCAGAACCAGCAGCTGGATGCAGATTTAGTCCACAAACATAATTCATAACTACTTATTGTCCTGGTTCTGTTGAACATCTGGTTCGCTGTGTCCCACAGGGTTGGGGCACGGTGTGGCTTTCCCTCTTCCTCTGTGCAACACACACACACACACACCCGTTAAAAGATAAGCGCGTTGGACCGCGATCAGCAGCCAATAAAGTCAGCAGCAGCTGCCGCTCAGTGCCGAGGCCCGAACTCACAGCAATGAGGAAACGCAGGAATCCTGTGTGTGTGTGTGTGTGTGTGTGTGTGTGTGTGTGTGTGTGTGTGTGTGTGTGTGTGTGTGTGTGTGTTAAATCTGGCACGTGGGTGAGCTGCTTCCCCTGCTAGGTCTGTCAGTTTCTGCTGCGCTGTTCTTTAAATTCCTTTCATCAGATTTCACACACAACCTTTCCAGAGAAAACCGGAGGCTGAGAAGCTTCCTGCAGAAACATCTGAAACCTTCTGGCTTCAGTCTGATGAAACATTAACCAATCAGATCAGTGGCTCCTAATTTATTCATGATTTAGAGACCAGAGGCTTGATTTAAGTGTCTGTTAGCTGCTAAACTCTCAGGATGATCATGAAAATCAGACTTAATGCAGGTAATTTTAGTGGGATTTTGTTACTTAGACTATAAACGCGGTTGTATTAAAGGATCTCGGATCTAATTAGATTTTTATGATACTAAATTCTATATTTTCAGGATTTGGGTGATATTTGAGGTTTCTCCTGTTGCAGTGAGATAAAAACTGAAAACAAAACTTCGTTGTGGACTTTAGTTTCTGGGTTTGATGCAAAAAAAAAAAAACCTGATTCTTAATGACTTAAAGCTGGCAGTAAAAACTAAACTTCACCTGAGTGGTTATTTTAGTGCTTAAAGACTTTAACACTTGTCATTAATCCAAAAAGGTTTCAACACGATAGAAACCATTAACTTTCCTGGATTATGAGCAGGAGTACGAGATGATTTTCCAGGTAAACACAAATACAGTAAAAATGAGTAAAGTTTGTTTTTATGGGGTTAATTTAGCCCGACGAAGCTCTGCAGCCTGTCGTTCATAAAGAAGTTGTAAAGCTGACTCAAAAGGCCAAAATTAGAAATGTTTATTAATTCTAGACAAATACCAGAACAGAAAATTTCCTTGAAAGTCGTCACAGACAATACAACGATGGCAGAGGAGAAACTAGAGGGTTGCAGGATGGAGTCCTGCTCAGTCTGTTGAAGCCGTTGTGTCCTTGGGCGAGATGCTTCACCCTCGTTGCCTGCTGGTCTTGGTCGGAGGGACCGGTGGTGCAGCTGTGTTGTAGCTCATCATCACCCGTGTGAGTGGGTGAATGACTGATGGTGTTGTAAAGCTTCATCTCCTCATGCTTAGACTACTGTAACTCTCTTTTCACGTGTCTGAGCAGAACCTCCCTGAACCGTCTACAGGTGGTTCAGAAGGCCTGTGCTCGGCTTCTGACCAAGTCCTCCAAACACACCCACATCACCCCGCTTCTCCTCCAGCTTCACTGGCTGCCAGTCAACTTCAGGGTTCATTTCAACATCCTGGTTCTGGTCTATAGGGCCTTACATGGACAAGCACCATCTTACATTGGTGATCTTCTTAGTCCCTACACCCCCAGCAGGTCCCTGAGGTCCAGTGACCAAAGCCTACTGGTTGTGCAGCACCAGGCTAAAGGTCAAAGGTGACAGATCATTTGCTGCTGTGGCCCCCAGACTCTGGAACTCTCTCCCCCTGAGCCTGAGATCAGTGGACTCAGTGGTCTCCTTTAAACTCACCTGTTCAGGCTCTGGCGTGACCTTCATCACCCTCTCCTTCTGCTCTCATTTCACCTTTCCTGGGATCCTGCATTAAATTTTCTTATTCATTTTTGTCTTCCTTCATAGTTTTCAATCTAAGTTTTTCCTCTTTCACAGTTTTTATTACAATATTTCTATTTTTGAATATTTTTTGCTTTTACCGTAAATCCTCTAATACAGGCCCGGGCCTGTATTTGACTCAAGCTCATCAAGCTCCAGGCCTTTATTGGAAGGAGGGCCAGTATTAGAGGCAGGCCTCTGTTTCTATTTGAGCAAAATGAACTAATGGTTCGCTGGAGTTTTTGGCAATTAAAATTTAAAATTGCGCCCACTTTTTCAAAGTTAAACACATTTCTTTTAACAACGGTAGTTCCTGCTTCAGCCCTCTCCCCCCTCCCCCTGCTTCAGCCCTCTCCCCCCTCCCCCTGCGCTGCGGCTGCAAACTCACTGATGCGCCTGCAGCCTCTCGGAGTTCCTGCTGCTCTAAACATTAAAATAATTATTTCCTTTTCTGTTCCTCACTTCTGATGACCTTCAATGGTGTCTGTTTGTTGCAACCACCAGGTACAAAAACTAACTTGTTTTTATTTGACTATTTTTCTGTCCTGCCTGTTTACTATCTTCCTGCATCTCCTCTCAATCCTAAAGAAAAACTGCTACCTGGGTTCATATATATTCACCTCATGAGTTACCTTTGAACTGCAGTTCTAAAAGATCTACCGACCGCAAAAACAGCGGAGTGCTCGCTGTTTGGCGGCTGTATCAGTGATCAGTGCGTCGGAGGACAAGGTGATGCCCGCAGCGCCCCGCTCCACAGCGTGCAGCGAAACGCATCAGGCGCAAATAAAAGACAGAAAACATTAAAGGAAATGAACTGACATGAACGATGGCGTGTTAAATTAGTTTTTGAGGTGGCGACACCTGATTGTTACTGTGGCCGTGCTCAGGAGGCAGATCTACCGACCGCGAAAACAGCGGAGCGCTCCCTGCTTGCCGGCCGCATCAGTGATCTGTGCGTCGGAGGACAAGTTGATGCGCCCCGCTCCACAGCAGCGATACACATCAGGCGCAACTAAAAGACATAAAACATTAAAGGAAATGAACCGACATGAACGATCGCGTGTCAGTACCTACGGTCTGGCACAGCGCGTTGCCCCGCCCCCCCGAGCGCAGGAGCTTGTCACCTGCTGACAGCAGGCTGCTGTCTTTTCCGAGGGCTGCATCTTGCCGGTCATTATCACGTGACAGCGACTAGTCGATGACAGGCATAAAAAGTCACTATAGTGAAGTTGACTAGTTCATACACCCCCTACTGCTGCTCTCCAGAGTGTTCTGCAGCATAATCAGCACGTTCTCTTTGAACTTGATAGTGTAATGACCTGGCTGGGGTTGTAAGCCAGGTGCATTCTGGGTATTGTGTTATATGTGTTTTCTATCGTTCTGCTAGTTCCTACAGGTGCTGGCCAGTAAATTAGAATATCATCAAAAGGTTGAAAATATTTCAGTAATTCCATTCAAAACGTGAAACTTGTACATTATATTCATGCAATGCACACAGACCAATGTATTTCCAATGTTCATTACATTTAAATTTGATATTCATAAGTGACAACTAATGAAAACTCCAAATTTGGTATCTCAAAAAATTAGAATATTCTGAAAAGGCTGAATATAGAAGACACCTGCTGCCACTCTAATCAGCTGATTTACTCAAAACACCTGCAAAGGCCTTTAAAAGGTCCCTCAGTCTTGTTTTGAAGGCACCACAATCATGGGGAAGACTTCTGACTTAACAGCTGTCCAAAAGACAATCATTGACACCTTGCACAAGGAGGGCAAGACACAAAAGGTGATTGCTAAAGAAGCTGGCTGTTCGCAGAGCTCTGTGTCCAAGCACATTAACAGACAGGCGAAGGGACGGAAAAAATGTGGTAGAAAAAAGTGTACAAGCTCTAGGGATAACCGCACCCTGCAGAGAATTGTGACGACAAACCCATTCAAAAATGTGGGGGAGATCCACAAAGAGTGGACTGCAGCTGGAGTCAGCGCTTCAAGAACCACCACGAGGAGACTCATGAAAGACATGGGATTCAGGTGTCGCATTCCGTGTGTCAAGCCACTCTTGAACATGAAACAGCGCAAGAAGCGTCTCGCCTGGGCCAAGGACAAAAAGGACTGGACTGATGCTGAGTGGTCCAAAGTTATGTTTTCTGATGAAAGCAAGTTCTGCATTTCCTTTGGAAATCAAGGACCCAGAGTCTGGAGGAAGAGCGGAGAAGCACAGAATCCACGTTGCATGAGGTCCAGTGTAAAGTTTCCACCGTCAGTGATGGTGTGGGGTGCCATGTCATCTGCCGGTGTTGGCCCACTCTGTTTCCTGAGGTCCAGGGTCAATGCAGCCGTCTACCAGGAAGTTTTAGAGCACTTCATGCTTCCTGCTGCTGACCAACTTTATGGGGATGCAGACTTCACCTTTCAACAGGACTTGGCACCTGCACACAGTGCCAAAACCACCAGCACCTGGTTCAAGGACCATGGTATCCCTGTCCTTGATTGGCCAGCAAACTCGCCTGACCTTAACCCCATAGAAAATCTATGGGGTATTGTGAAGCGGAGGATGCAATACGCTAGACCCAACAATGCAGAGGAGCTGAAGACGACTATCAGAGCAACCTGGGCTCTCATAACACCTGAGCAGTGCCACAGACTGATCGAGTCCATGCCACGCCGCATTACTGCAGTTATTGAGGCAAAAGGAGCCCCGACTAAGTATTGAGTGCTATACATGCACATTCTTTTCATGTTCATTCTTTTCAGTTGGCCAACATTAGAGAAACAAACATTTTTTCATTGGCCTTTAGAATATTCTAATTTTCTGAGATACCAGATTTGATGTTTTCATTGGTTGTCACCTATAAATATCAAAATTAAACGTAATAAACATCGGAAATACATTGGTCTGTGTGCATTGCATGAATATAATGTACAAGTTTCACGTTTTGAATGGAATTACTGAAATATTTTCAACCTTTTGATGATATTCTAATTTACTGGCCAGCACCTGTATGTGCTGATTTGCGTGTTGTGTGAGTGTTATGTAAGCCACAGGGAAGGTGATGTGTGTTCTGTGGAGGGGTTGAATTAGCATGGTTAACTGACACCGTGACTCTGTGTGGTAGGAGCGTGATAGAGGATCGTGTCTGTTGCGTTACAAAGCGTTGAAGAAAAAGCCTAATAAAGGTCTGCGTGAACCCCTACTGCCTCCTGCTGGTTGATTTGGGGACTATAACACTGCCGCTGGGACGCTCGTACTTGCTTGTTACCACATTCCATCCGGCCACAATAAGAGACCGGCCATTATTCACCTCCGCTGACTCCGACAACGGCCAAAATTGGAGACCCGGCCTTTAATTGAATACCGGCCTGTATTAGAGGATTTACGGTATTTTTGCTCTAGTGAAGCACTTTGTGAGTTTTATCTTGAGAGGTGCTATATAAAAAATCCTTCTTCTAAAGCGCCTTGGGGTGTTGTAGAGCCCTAGAAGGTGCCATATCAAATACAGGCCATTTCCCATCAAACACACAGACTGAGAGGTGCATGAAACCGAGAAGTTTTAAATCCGCGTTGCCACGAAACAGAACCCTGAAACGAACAAAGCCAGAGTCTGGGACAAACACGGCCCGCAGAGGATCCGATTGTCTCTGAAGAGGCGCTGCTGTGGAGCGGAGCGCATCACCTGTTTTGTCCTCGGTGACGCACCTAACTGATGCGGCCGGCGCGCACTCCGCTGTTTTTGCGGTCGGTAGATCTTTTAGAACTGCAGTTCAAAGGTAACTCATGAGGTGAATATATATGAACCCAGGTAGCAGTTTTTCTTTAGGATTGAGAGGAGACGCAGGAAGATAATAAACAGGCAGGACAGAAAAATAGTCAGATAAAAACAAGTTAGTTTTTGTACCTGGTGGTTGCAACAAACAGACACCATTGAAGGTAATCAGAAGTGAGGAACAGAAAATGAAATAATTATTTTAATGTTTAGAGCAGCAGGAACTCCGAGAGGCTGCAGGCGCAGCAGTGAGTTTGCGGCCGTTGCACGGGGTGGTGGGGTAGTGTGTGTGTGTGTGTGTGTGTGGGGGGGGGGGGGGGGGGGGACTGAAGCAGGATGCAGAAACTACCGTTGTTAAAAGAGATGTTTAACTTAGAAAATGTGTGTGTGATTTTAATTGGCAAAAACTCCAGCGAACCAACCAGGTGTATGACGTCATCAGTAGCTGCGTTTACATGTGCAAAATGTCTTTAATCCGATTATTATTCGGATTAGAATATGACTGTGCACAGGGGCCCTGGAAATTTAAATCCAATTATGTCAAGTGTTTACATTTGTCATAAATTTGATCGGAATAAACCATTTTGTCATGCGCAGATCGACCTATTACACTGAAAAAGACCGTAGAAGAAGAAGTGGCGGACTTCCGCTGTAAACAAACATGGCTGCGTGCATGTAAAAAATGGAGCACGACGATGCTTTTCGGAGCGTAATTTTATTTTTTGTCGTCACAATTTTACAAATACAAACCAAACTGTTTATAGTTTTCCAGATGTTAAATAGGGGGAGACAGCAGGATGAAAATTTCTTAATACCAAGAACCGTAACTTTAGTCCCCCCTCCTCCTGCAAAGACAAGGAGCCACTGGAGGAAAGTGAGGAGTAAAGACTGGTGGGAGAGGATTGTTCTTTTGGAGTTCACCCTTCAAGAGTGGAAGCAGAATTTCCGCATGTCACGTGTGTCATTCATGAAACTTTGCTCGTTAATGGAGAGTTATATGGCTCCCGGAGACGTTACTGTGAGGGCTGCTGTTCCTGTCATCATGCGGATTGCAGTAGTTCTGTATAAACTGGGTAGCTGTGCAGAATACAGAGTCGTGGCGAACCAATTTGGAATAAGTAAAAGCAGCATAACGAAGTTTGTGTACATGTTCTGCAAAGGCACGGTGCCGGGTCCAATCAAACAGTTGATCCGTGCACCAGCTGAGGAAGAGGCAAAAGAGATAGCCAGACGGTTTGAAGCATCCCATAATGGGGCTTATCGATGGAACACACATTCCCATCCTTCCTCCTTCAGACGGCTACAAGGATTTTGTAAATCGTAAAGGATGGCCATCCTACGTACTCCAGGCTGTTGTAGATGACAAATTCAGGTAAAAATTACTACTCCATCACCTGCCATGTTCAGAAATAAATTAGTGGGGGTAGATTTTTCAGTAACCAGAGACCCCAAACTGCACCAAATTATTAGAATGACCCCTTTGTTTACAGCTAATCATGTGCACAATAAAGCTGTTTAATTTGTTTCATTTATTCCTCTCATGAAGGTTTTGGAACATCAGCTATAAAATGCCAGGCAGTGCACATGATGCAAATGTCCTACGCCAGTCAGACCTCTTCAGAAGGGCTCATCTCCTACCCAAAGTAGGAAAAGATGTTTTTGAATGGAGAGCCGCTTGAAATGACTGCTTGCCTGGATTTTAAAATACATCAATATGTGCTTGTAAATCACATATTAATAAAAAAATTACTTAATTCCCTTTTCTGTAACAGGGCATCAAGACCATTGGGGGAAAAGACACCTATCTTTTAATAGTTGGAGACCCTGCCTACTAGGGATGGGTACCTTTGACATTTGAATCGATCCGGTACTAATTTCCGGTACCTACGAATCGATACCGGTACTTAACGGTACCAATTTTCGATACTTTTGAGTGTTTATTATTTTAATTCTCTTTTATAATTAAATCTATATTTTTCTCAATATATAACAATATTTGATAAATATCACGATAAATAACATTCAACTGTTTGTATTTTAACATCGTCCTTGTAGTTTTATACGCTGATTATTAAACTGAAGCAAACATCTTTACTGTGAACTAAATTTACTGTGTATCTTCATTCCTTTTGCCGTCCTTTTTCATTTGATTTTTCCTACTGGGAAGTTAGAATTTCCAAGGAGAAAGCGAACGCACCATTAGCTGATAACGGTGGCAATGGAAGCTAACATATCAAGCTAACGTTATCTTAAACAGTTTATTTAGCTGCTGGAGCAGATTAAAACGATGATGCCTCACACTTAGATTGTTGTCACTGGTTTCATCTTCACCCAATCACCCGTCGCATTTAGTAAAGTGAAGCCAGACTTTAGAGCGCGTCCATGTTTTTCTAGTCGGGAATTCGGAGTTCCGAGGAAAAAGCGAACGCACCACTAGCGAAACGGAAGCTAACATATCAAGCTAATTTTATTTACCTACCGGAGCAGATTAAGACGAGGATGTCTCACTTAGATCGTTGTCGCTGGTTTCATCATCACCCAGTTACCCATCACATTTAGTGAAGTGGACCCAAGCTTTAGCGTGCGTTCTTTCTATCATGCTGCTCTGTTTACAACTCGCTCGCAGCGACCGACGACATAACGCTCTTGCGCATGCGCAGCTGTCTAGGCAAGTTCTCGTTATGAAAGACGGGTACCGAAACGAGGCACCGTTTCAAATGACGTGAATCGGTGCTCGGTCGGTACTATGGAATTCGGTCGGTACCTTAAAAAGTACCGAATTCGGTACACATCCCTAGCTTCTTGACTGGCTGATCAAGGGATATTCAAACTCACCTCGGCTGACTCCAGAGCAGGAGTCCTTCAACACCTACATCAGCTCAGTCAGGGTTGGAGTGGAAATGACTTTTGGATTGTTAAAGTCAAGGTGGAGGGTTCTGCTAAAAAGAAGTGACTTTCATTTCACTTTTGCACCAACCATGATTGCCACATGCTGTGTGCACTGCACAACTTCTGTCAGAACGAAGATCAGGCCAGCAACAGCTGGTTGGAGGAGGCCTGTGATTGGGCAATTAATTTTCCTCAACCCAACCAGCCGGTTAATCCCCAGTGCAGCAGTTGTGGAAGCAGCACTAGAGAGGTGTTGACTACCTATTTGGCGACAACATTCCCACTCCGAACGGGACACCTACACTAAGTGTTTCTTAGTTCCAGATTTACCAAAAAAGTTCTAAGTTACCTATTTTAAGTTCAGAAAAATGTTTCCCCAAGTACTGAAAGGCGTTATTTCACAGGTTTGTACATATTATAGCACAAGAACAATAAAGCATTACTTTGTGCTTAAAGCACTATTTATTAATCCATTCAATTAAATGAACATTCTGCTGTACTTTTTGAACTTGACAGCTGGTGCTGTGTGAATACTCCTGAGTCTCGAAATTAAACATTTTCCAAAGCATTTAAAGTTTAAAAAAAAAATAAAAAATAAGCATATACAGTGCTTTTTCATGTGGTGAACTCTGTGGAATTTTTTGTCATCTAGGTCACCAAATCAAACAAAACATAAATATAACATGTTCTGACCTCAGAAACATTTTTTTTTCTTCACCTGAGTTATACTTCACAAATACTGGAACATATGAAGAGTACTTTAAAGAAAAGTTTGTACTTAGCTACTATTGTTGTGAACATAAATAAAGTGCAAAAATACATCTCCAGAACATCTACTCTATATCACTCAAGTTTGCTAATGCACTGCAACTACCATGGGAAGTTGCAGAAACCAAAATGTCACAACTGAATTGTTTAAAATAACATACTTCTAAACAACGGAACAGAATTTCAAATTGTGAATATCATTTTAGCTCAAATCTTGTAGGGTGTAGTCAGAATTGTAATTTTTACTGTAGTGTGCATTTTGGCCAAACTCAGCCGACCCAACGTAGTTGCGGTAATGGTGCTGAGAGGAGTTTACTGAAGGAGGTACTGATGGTGGAGGAGGTGGACGAATGATGGTTCTTAGGCCATCCAAAAGGTGGCCGATGAGTCGCTCATTTGACCGGAACTCTCTTCACTGACTATGTTTACATGCAGCCAATATCCGGGTTATGATCGGGTTAAGGTCGGCATTCGGGTTTCTGAGTTGATCAGAATAACCCGTTTACAAGCATAAATAGAAAGAGTTACCTCTAACTTGCATAACCCGATTTAAATGCGGACGTTGGGCTAGCGTCAGGACGTATGGACTACGTCCAGACGCAATATGCGTCATTTCCGGTTCTTCTTGTTCCGGTATCCGTGAAAACAACAACATGTTTCCCAGTTCGGAAGAGATAGCGACCGCGTTTGTTTGCGCTTTAGTTTCCTCGTCACTCCAAAAGTGTGGTGCTGTGCCGCGACTCGCCATGTTGCTCCCAACTTGTTGTTTACTTCCGGTGTTCTGGCGCATACAAGACGTCTCGCTACTCAAAAGACCAAGATTCCTTGCGAACAGAGCATGCGCAGAACACACGCTTTGATGGGGATATCCCGATATGCGTTTACACGACCAAACATTCGGGTTAGAAAAGGGTTACCCCAGGTGTAGTAACCGGGTTTTTAAAAACCCGGTTATGAGCATATCTGGGTTTCTGGCGGTGTTTACATGGACCTGCGGAACCGGGTTATTGTGAATATTCGGGTTTTAAAAGGGTTACTGGCTGCATGTAAATGCACTGAATGAATCGTGTGACAAGACGCTTCTCTCTCTGCAGTCAAAGTCCACTCGATTTTCCTTTGACTGTCAACTTTAAAAATAATTAAGTCATGCTGCCCCTACTGTGTCAGGTTGTTAAAGCATTTGTTCTTAAGGATGAACCTAATTTCAGACTTTCAGACCTCCTCCATCACAGCCAAAGAGTTGGGAAGATTCTGGAACGTCTGCTCGTTTAAACCAAAACGCCGCTTTCATCCGAGGCGGGGGCGGGCGGGCTAGTTCTGACCAGAACCAACTAAATATTTTGCCAGCAAACAAAAATCAAGCTTCTAATGGCCAGAAAACTTTCCATTTCTGTGAAATCCGGTTAACACGCTGCATGAGGCGACACCCAAGCCTGTGTTTACAGCTGCACGGTGTTTACCAGCTCATCCACAAACAAGGTTCACTCATGTCCGAGGGCTGATTGAACACTTAAAAATTCATGCAAAATGGCTTTTATACAAACCAGTCTGCATCACACATGGTGTAAAAGTCATGAACAGACATTGTGTCGCAGAGGAAACGAGACGCTGCTTTCAGCAACCCGCCTACTGCACGCTGTCGGTACAGGATCGGCTCGGCCGGGGTACTTCGACTGCCGATGACGTCAAAGTACGGCAAACCCACTCGGACAAAATACACTACACATCTATACTGTTGGAAAGAATTTAGCAGTTTTGTTATTAAAATAATGTTTCTTATGACGTAAGTTTGTGTTTAAATGGTATTTGTAAAATAAAACACTATATTGCATTCATAATGTTGAACTCTTTGAGCACATCCCTTGAAGGATCATTGGTATTAGCAACACCTGTGAAATTGTATTTGCAGGAAAGAAGTGTGTCCCGTTTATTGAAGTATTTTGTGTTCAGTTACGCTCATAGCTGCTAGCCAAAACTCTGGAGTTAAAAGTTTTCTGGCTTTACTAAAATACCTGGCTGTACTTATTTGATTGATGGTAGTTTTAATTTCTATTAGACTCCAAATGTAATCATTTGGCACGTTTCTAATTCATAATTTGTAAGAATGTAATCGGTGATATTAGCATTAGCATTCCTATGGGTTTTTCCATGTATATTAGCATTGCGCTAACCACTCGCTGCCAAATTTCAGCCTTTGCGATTAGAAAATCTCCCTTTGTCACATCGCAATTTAATTGCACACGCAGTTAATCGTTCAGCCCTAATATACATGCAGCTCTATGCTAAAAGTGTATTTTCAAAGAGGTAATGATGGATTTCTTTGTAAAAGTTGTCCATCGTTCCAACAGAAACATTTGCCTGGACCAACGTAACGTGATTACATAATTTCCGTAACGTTCATGTTCAGCCAGTCAACTACTTTGACGTCATCAGCAGTTGAAGGACCCCGAGCCGATCCTGCACCCGAGCAGATCCTGTACCGACACCAGCAGCATTCCAACACGGATACGCTAAAGCAAGGCTAGAGCAATAAAAACACAACTAAATGATGTCATTAAAGCTAAAGCAGCTCTGTTTGGTACTAAAAGCAGTCGAGCACCTGCTGTAATCTGATCATTAAAGGTTTAATATTTGATCAACCCCAAGAATACTTCAGCCCGTGTCCAGAACCGGGATCGAACCGCTCAGTTGGGGTTCACGCCAGATAAAAGAACAATGTGATATTTTAATGCTGCCTTTGTGGTTCTGATGATGTGAAACAGTGAGGGGAAGTTCGGTTCATTGTTCACAGAAAGTTTCACCTTCAGCAGGACTTTAAAAGGCCACACTCGAGAAAAGGTCAAGTGTTGAGAGTATGGTGCAGCAGCAGTGAGGCTTTGGGACCAATCTGACCTTTGACCTAAAAACACAGCAGCCATGAAGTTTCACTGAGCGTCTGAGAGCCAAACCCCACGGCGATGTCATCAGTCAGACTTCTCATCTCCCTTTAACGAGGTGAGAGTCAAAACGCAAAAGAGACCGTCTGAGATTTTGTGGAATTTGCCTGCTGATCCCTCTTCCTCCTCCTCATCATCATCATCTAAGTTTACAGTGAAAGCTGCACCATGAAAGGTTTTAACCTCATCAGAATAAACCTCTATACTACTTTTAGGCTAAGATGCTAAATAAATGTTTTTTCTCAAAGACTTTCCAGACAAAATAGGCATCAGACTATAGATCTGCACAGAACTATGGGTGAAAAATCTGATTTAAATTATCATAAATAAACACACAGGTACCAGCAATAGAAAGTCGTTTAGTTTGCTTCCTGTTGTATTTATTGTTCTTGCTGCGACTCTATAAGCTGCAGAGATCGTGGAAGTTGCATTTCCCAGGAATGCTCATCCAACCCTCTGCCTTCTAACTTTATTATACATCAGAGCTTGGAAAAGGTTTGTCCCTGAAAGGCAGCACAGCAGTAACACAATGGCTGCAAATAATAGCTGATAAAGCAAATTGCGTGACCCTGACACATACAGGCATGCAGCCTGTTTTATCACAGCATGACAACACTAGAGGTGCAGCTCTGTGATGGAAAACACCAACAGTAGATCTTAGTCATTTTCTGAAGATGAAAATACATAAAAACGGGACATTTTTTGGAAAACATGTGTTTGCATTTTTTATTATGCTGGATTTACCATTATTTACCACTATAGTCCAGGAAATGACCAGCGAGCTACATTATTTTGTATTTTTAAGATGAGTTTTACAGTATTTGAAGCTGCATCATGCTTGAGTGGAAGGACTGAGAGACACTCATAACATGTCAGGGTAGCAGCATTAATGTTGTGATTCCCCAAAATCGTGTTTTTACAATCAAACAATACATTTATATACAAAAACGTATCCCTACTCTAAATGTAAACATTTAGAACTATATTAAGATTTAAGTGGGCCAAATATAACAGCATTTTTTTCATTGTAAATTAACATTTGTTTACGTTTACTGTTCCCTCGCTTTATTTTGAAGAATTTACTTCATTTCCGTTTTATAGTATTTTTAATAATTACACGTTTCCCGTTTTGTGAGATGGCTACACATTAAAAATACAAACTCCCAGCAGCACTCGCACCCAAGAAACACGGTTTAAAGCCGCACATTTAACCGCTTTTAAACGAAACCAAACCATCGTTTTATTTCATGTGAAACAGGGGCAGGACGAAGCTGATCAAAATGAGTGACAGGCCAACATAGCCAATCATAAACCAGAGAGCTCGCGCTAACCCCCAGCAAAGGCTGTGATTGGTGCACAGACGATGCGGGAGGCCTTGTCAAAAGAACATTAATTAGACGAATTACAACCGGAAATAAAGCTTTTTGAAAGACGAAACAAATAAAACAATGCCACTGAAACGTATTTAATGACACGATCGTTTTTATTTAGTTTAAAGAAGAGCTATTTTTAACATGGTACCTTGATGTTTCTGCTTTTGGGGTAGTTTATAGAAGCACCTGGTTTTATTTTATGGAGCGAAACCGGAAATGTTCTCCCTGATTCTGCTAGCTCAACAGTGGGGGGTTTGGCTAGGTAGGCCTCGGTGAATACAAATAAGCACAAAGTTTAAATGTTAAAACACAAGCTACCCATTTCCCTTCACGCGCAGCAAGCCGGTAAATTCCACCCAGGTGTTTAATAAAGTGCCGAAAAGAGTCTTTGTTGTGTTACACCTGACTTAGTTTGAGCGGCAGCCTTTACGGAGCTGCCGTCATTCAGCCCCGCGGCGACGCTACCGTCTCCGGCGACAGCAGCGTTTCGGGACAAGTTCCCCAGCTTCTGCCCAACCGAAAAACAACAACTCGCACGGGAGGCTCACCTTGCTCTCAGCTCGACGGGTCCTCCCGGTTCACATCGCTACGCGTAAACCCCCGGCCGGAGCGCTACCGCAGAGAAATGTCCATGGTCCCGTACCAGGAAGTCCAGAGCACTTGTGAAACTCCGTGTGGGGGAACAGCCGAACAGGATCCCAGCCAGGTAGCAATGCGCCGCCCGCCGGGCTGATCTGATGCCAGCGGCTGCGTGCTGCAGCGGAAAGCAGCACCTGCTTCACTCAAGCCTTCTTTACTTCAGAAATAAATAAACTCTTTCATATCTAATGTCCAGTTTTATGCCCCCTTCGTTATTGTTTAACTAAAAAGTGTCACTGGACTAAACCGATAAATGAGGTTATGATGCAGTTTTAAATTAAAATATAGATTTGAGGTAAAAACGCTAATTAAAAGTTTTTTTTTTAAATATTTTATTTCATTCACAATGTATAAAATAAACACAAATACAGGATACATTAACATATTGAAAAAAAACATCTGAATGAAAAGGAGCAGATAGAAGAAAAAATCTTATGATTTATTCTACACCTTTTTACGAAATAAAATTATCCGCCAAACAAACACAATATAACCTCAGTCACTTTCTAATATTTTCATGTCTAATCTTTGACATTATAATTCACCTTTTCATAATTACTAAATACATTCGATTTTATACATTTTTTAAATATAGCAAGTGAAGTTGATTCTTTAAATTCCTTTTTAATGGCATTCCACAATCTTACACCATTTACAGAAATGTTACATTCCCTCACTTTGGTTCTGAATCTAGGTTTCTTAAAGACATCAGTTTCTTTTAACATGTACCCACTTACTCTCTTATGAAACATTTTCTGAATATGTTTAATTGCATATTTGTTTTTCTTTGTTGTGGCATGTTCAAGTCAGATAAAAAAAGGGGCCAAAGCTTTCCAAAACAACCTGGCTCTAGTGATACAGTTACTGAGCTGAGCCCCCAGTAGTACCAGCTCCCAAGTGCAACCAGTCTGTACAATTGAGAAATCACATGCAGGCTTCAAGATATCAAAAAGGACCACATTCTGCATAAATTAATTAATAAAAAATAATGCAGATTGCAGGGATTAAAATAACCCAAACAAAATTTAAGACTTGAAATAACCAAACTTTATTTTATTTTATTAACTCATTACTCAGTTCTGTTGTTTCTTCCCAGCTTTTATAAAGCAGGACTTGATATGAAGACGTGTGCCGATTGTGCACATGCTACACATTAGGAAGCTTCTGTCTCATGTTTGCCTCACAAATGATCCCTTGTGTTTACATGACAGCAACTCAAAATGTGACATTTGCTTGCACAAACTGTAGTGTAGTGCTGTTCCACCCAGGTAAAGGTGGATCTACGCTGCCCAGCCCCAAAAAAGTCCACCATGATTTAACCAAGCAGGTAGGAGCCTCCTGTTGGATAATTACTGCATGGGCAATCATCTTTCAGCTGCAACAAGTTCTTTAACCTAACTGGTGCAATGAGCTGCTTCTCTGTTCTTAAACCACGTGGAAAGACACATGGTGGTCGTGGAGAAGATGATAGTCTGTGTGAGAAGCGTCAGACGCCTCTGCGGTCTGACTCATGAACGCCAACCGTAGACCTGGCCACTCCAGCGGTTTTGTTTCAGTCACATGACCCGGTGTTGTGTTTGCACCTGAACTGGCCCGCTCTGACACTGGTCCTACACTGACTTGTGTAAAGTAGCTGCTTTTCTAATTATTGATTCCTTATATTATCATCATTTCATTGCATTTATTTCTTAATTCTAGTTTTGCTTATCATTTATTTTTTCTTGCACCAAGTACCGCAGCAGTTTCCTAATGTGATTCTCACACACATGGCAATAAAACCCTTCTGAGTCTAAGGCCTAGTCCTCACGTAGCCGGGTTTTTTTTTAAACGAATATCCGCCCCTCCAAAAACTTGCATCCACACCACCTCGTTAAAAAAAAAACTGTACACACGTACCCGGATAAATACGTTGTTATGGACATGCCAGACCTGTAGGCGGCAGTACTTCCCCCTTCTTAACCTCATCCTTCGTCTGTGGTCTTCCGCAAGGAGCAGTAATTCCGCTTGCAAAAACAAACAAGCAAAAAGCGCTTGGACAATTGATAAAGCGAGCGCAGCTCTGAGGGCATCCATGCTGTCGGCTAGTGTAAACACAGCTCGCACACGTGATGTCAGCATTTTTTTGTCGCGGAAAGCGACGTTGCGGACCTTAAAACTCCAGTTTTGTCTGTCCACACGCAGACACCCAAAATGGAGAAAACGCAGATCTTCACTTTGGCCGGAGTTTTTAAAAATATCCATTTTCGTGTGAAAAAACTCAGTTTTCGTGTGGATGACAGACCAAAACGTAGAAAAATATCTACGTTTTGGCAGATCCCCGGCTACGTGTGGACAGGGCCTCAATCATTGGCATGCATCAGGCTGAGGAAACATCTACGGAGGATGCAGAGATGACTAAAACTAGGTTAGGGACTGTCCCAACGCATTGCTAAAACTTGTCCGATGAGTCCAGACGGATCTGTTCCAGAGTGATGGTGCATCAGGGTAAGAGAGGCAGATGAAGTGATGCACCCATCATGCCTAGTGCCTACTGCACAAGCCTGCTATGATCTGGGCTTGCTGCAGGTGGTCAGGTCTATGTTCAGCAACAGGATGTGCTCCAAGAATGAGGTCAGCTGACTACCTGAATGACCAGGTTACTCCATTTTCCCTGATGGCATGGCCTTATTCCAAGATGACAATGCCAGTATTCATCGGACCCGTATAGCAAAATGGTTCAGAGTCCAGACCTTAACCCCACTGAGAATCTGGGATGATCTGGAGAAGGCTTTGTGCAGCGGTGTTATAACCTGTCTAGGAGGGGCCAGGCCATAACATGAAGGTGGATTCCCATTTGGCACAAGTACCACACCAGTTTGACTCATCTACAGTGAGTTTATTTACAAGTTGTTCAGTATTGACTGAAGGCGAGGGAGGATAAATATAATTCAGGGTGAACCAAAAGCCAAAACAACAAACAAAAATACCCCTAACTTCCATAATCATCTTACCTACAAATTAAATAAAAAATAAATACAGCCAAACTTACCTCCCATGATTACAAACACAGGAGAAAACTGAATGGACCAATAAAAATGGCAGGTTCACCCCTACTTTCCTCAAATTTAACATCAGGTCTTTACACAGGACACACTAAGTGGGTGGCAGCAGAATGGAATAAGCTGCAGGTGGTGTTGACATCCCTCTTAAAGGTCTGCTCCCATCAATTATCCAATCAGGACGCTCCCCAGGCCACTGGTTGACCAATCTCATGTGGGCGCCTGCACTAAGAAACAGAAACATGAACAACACACAAAGCAGCATCTCCCTGAATAAAACAAATCACGACCCGCGGTCAGACTCTACCGTGATCAACGGAAGATCTCGGTGAAACGTTAATGCAACGTGGATGAAGATAGATCTGGTGACGTTGCAGAAGCTCATCGAAACGCCACAGAGAACGTGTGTCGTAATCAGAGCTAAAGGAGGTGCAACTAAATATCAGTGTGACCTTTTCTGTGGTGGCGACTTATTTTTTTGGGCCAGACCGTATTTATCTGGTTTGCTGTATTTACATGAATGTAGGTGGTCGTAGCTAGTTGTTAATGTCCTTGTCTAAGATTCAACCACATAAGGAGTGAGAAATAGTATTTCCGCGACTTCAGAGGCGAAGTAAAAGCTGCTTGAGAGGCTGAGTCGGGCCGGCGTGACGCGCTCTTTACAAGCACCAGCTGCCATTCCAAACTTGCGTTTCCAAAAACTTTATTAAAGTAACTCCAGTTAACTTGAAACGGCGTGCTCAAAATCAAACAGTACAAGTATCACAGCGGTCAGTTGACGGTCAACAAAACAGAGCCGTGTCCAGGACTTTTAAAATGGGGTGGCCTATGTGGGGCGCTTGTTTATTAATGGGTGGCACCAATGGTTATGCTTATTTATTTATTTATTTATTTACACAAATTGTTTATTTACTTTCTAGTGAATTTTTGAGTTTCACATTGCACAATCACCATTTTTTTCCTCTTCATCTTCTACTTTTGTGGTGGTTAGCAAGTCACTTCTTGTTGCATTACTGCCACCAACTGGAGTTGAGTGGGACTCTAAATACTATGTATGTGAATATGAAAAAATATTAAATAATATAAATACTACATGCCTGGGCTAGAAAACTAGGTGAAAGGTGCATGCAACCACACACTATTTTGGAGTTTACAACCCAAGCCTTTTGTCGACAATGTAAAGTCAATTTAAACTGGAACTTAGTGTGGTGGCACCTGGGGTGGCCAATCAGATTCTAAGGGTGGCATGTGCTACCCCAGGCCACTCCCTGGACACGCCCCTGCAACAAAAATATGCGGCAACCTGCTCACCCACTCCTCCCTTCCCCATATTATCTTTGCGGGTGCTGGAAATAAAAAGTTAAATCCCCACCCATGATCACCTGGCCTGACAATGATCTCCATTTACAACAAATAAACCCACCAAAAACACATAAACATTTATATGTCTCCAGTTAAAGTGTTTCCTCTTTTCTGTTAAAAAAATTTGACCTGATTAGAGTTAGACACGAGAAAAGAAAAATAGATGTTGTCCCAATCGGGTTTGTGTAGAACAGAACCAGAGAAAAGTCTGTCTCTGAGTTCAACACTCGCTACAGATGTGGAAACTTAACCACACGCTCAGAGTTGAATCAGGTTGGGTTTAGGAGGCCAACCATTTACAGAGTTTATAGTTAAACGCCTGTGGCAGATGGGATTATGGACAGCAGAGATCTGAGTGAGGACTAGGATTACCCTCAAGTGGAACAAAATCCATCAGAGCAGACCAGAATGGACCAAAAAAAAAAAGAAGAAGAAGCTGAGAAAATCAGGTTTAAAGCATCATCTGGGTTCAAACTTCAGGATCATAATAAAATATTAACATGATGATCAGGTGTTTTTGGTTGTTCGGGATTACACAAAAATCCTGCGATCAACAGCATCATGTCAGATAAAGAAGCTCCTGATGCAGACGTCTACAAAAATGTCACGAGTTGGAGGTTGTAGGACCAAAAATATCCAGGAGGCACACACACGAGGGACCGACAAGGAGCTGTGAACATGACTGGGTTTGCTGAGGAGGTGAGTGAAGACAAAGGGAGCAGGTGCACCGATCACTGATGAGAATGGCCGGTTGAGCTGAGGGATGAGAGGACACACCTAAACGCTGGAGGACTAAAACTCAACTGATAAACAACAAGACACGGGGACATTAGAACTACATACAAAAATACACCAGAAAGAAGAAACAGAAAACAGGAGAACAATTTGACTGAACTAGTAAACAAAAGACAAGAAGTAAACACAGGAGGGAAACTGAGGATGAAGGAGTTACACACACTGACTGAAGGCCAAATTGGTGAACGTGAGGGGAACAGGATGAGTAAAGGGACACTAGGACAACAGCTAAACTGAAGGGATGAACAGAACATAAGTAGATGAAGGATAATCAATATGAGAGCAAACATTAAGAGTGCACAGGGGTCAAAGGTGAGAGGTTCCCTGGGGGACATGGAGAACCAAAATGAATACACGAAGGAGAGGGGAACATAGGAGGACCTGGACAGGACATGAAATTGATCAGTGCTGATTTGATTTAGTAATTCTGCAACCATTTATGGCATAAGGTAGGTTTTGCACACCTTTTTACAATCGCTTTCATTTTGCCTCAAAATGTAAAAACAAATATTTTTGTGCATGATTACAAAAACGTGGGTTTTACTTCTAATTTAAACGGATATAATTAGTTGATTAAAATTGTTCTTGTTTGTGCTTTATTTTATAAACTCTAGACTTTTAATGTTTTTGTCTCATAATGCCCAATAAAGGAGGTTGTTGGTGTTAAGATTGTGGAGACTGAATATCTGCACGGCAGTGAGGGTGTTAACAAAACACAAAGTGGACAAATTCAAGTGTTTATGCACCGCAGAAATGATGATTACACTCTTTACTGCTAATATAATCAAATTGTTTTATAGTAATTTTGCAAAATAAAACATAAAAATAAGTTTAGACGCTTACTATGTGCAGCCTGATAACTTAAAGAGCAAGTACTTTTTTTCTGATAAACTATATAAATACGTGTCTAATCGTGCTGCAGACACATGTGATCAATAGTTTTGCACTTTAGTGCATTTTAGTTAAAATTTACATTTTCTGCCTAAAACTGTCAGTGTTGTGCCGTTGTCAGGTAAAAACTCTGCACTGTTTTTGAATTTAAATCTGCCATCGCTACTGGCTAAGAGGTACCCTAGAACGTTAGCTGGTACCATATGACATCACAATGTTGTGAGCCTGTGTGTGTATATTTGTTAATGGCTCTGCCCTCTCGGTCTGCTAGGCAACAGCATTTGTTGCATTTTTCAAACCAGAAGTGGGAGTGAAGTAATACTCTGGTAGGGGGTGACTTGCTCTTTAACCAAGGATCAGTACCGGTCCCTGCGCCGTCCCGGTGTTGGGTGGCTCTGCTCAGGTGCTGTTGGTCCGACAAATACAAGCACCACAATGGAGCGGTTTTTAAATTGTGTAGAGCCCAACTTGAACCAAATATTCTTAAACCGAGATTTGACCAAATATAATAAAATTAACTCAGAACAAATATGATGAGAAAATTGGTCATATTCTATTCTCTGGAGCAGAAAGTGGAACGATGAACAAACAGCTTGTTGTGGGTTAGGACATGCTGCTGTCTTAATAGGAAAAATAACCTTGAACTTGTTTATTCCATATTAATCAGAGTTTTGCTGCACGTGGGCACAAAACCATTCAGAAAACACAAATGAAGGGAACAAAAAGAACAAACTTCTCTAAAACACATTTATGAATTCTCAGACAGACTATTGATTTTCTCAGCGATGTCTGATTCGATCCAAGTCAGGATAGATCTTTTCATTTACTTCAGATGTGCTCACTTATTGGACACGTCCATCATCTGTCAAGGATGCACGTCCCTGTGAATCAGAGGCCAAATCCGAAGAGAACGGATCAGGCAAACTGGGAGCCGATTCCAATTCCTGCATGGCCTGATCAATCAATACGCCTCAGTCTGACAGGAATCAATAGGACTTATGGTCCAACCTGTTGAGGGTGTGGAAACAACGGATGCAGTAATCTGTAATCCAGGTTTAGAGTAAAAACTACGTTGTTTTTGATTTACCCTCCCTCACTCGAAAGCTAGACATAATTGAGTCACCATTGACATTTTATATTATATATATATATATATATATATATATATATATATATATATATATATATATATATATATATATATATATATGTATGTATGTATGTATGTATGTATGTATGTATGTATGTATGTATGTGTGTGTGTGTGTGTGTGTGTGTGTGTTTTCTCTTTTTATTTCAAACAAATAAAACAATACATATAGTAATTTCCAACTTCTCGGGGTCTTGTTCACGGGTGAGGGTAGGAGGGATCGGGAGATCGACAGGCGGATTGGTTCGTCGTCTGCAGCGATGCGGACGCTGAGCCGATCTGTCGTGGTGAAGAGGGAGCTGAGCCAGAAAGCCAGGCTCTCGATTTACAGGCCGATCTACGTCCCAATCCTCACCTATGGTCATGAGCTTTGGGTAATGACCGAAAGAACGAGATCGCGGATACAAGCGGCCGAATGAGTTTCCTCCGTAGGGTGGCCGCGCTCAGCCTTAGAGATAGGACGAGGAGCTCGGACATTCGGGAGGGACTCGGAGTAGAACCGCTGCTCCTCCGGATCAAAAGGAGTCAGTTGAGGTGGTTTGGGCATCTGGTCAGGATGCCTCCTGGACGCCTCCCTGGGGAGGTGTTTCGGGCATGTCCTGCCGGCAGGAGGCCCCCGGGTCGACCCAGGACACTTTGGAGAGGTTACATCTCCAATCTGGTCCGGGAACGCCTTGGGGTCCTGCCGGAGGACCTGGTGGAGGTGGCCGGGGAGAGGACGGTCTGGAGCTCCCTAGTTGGGATGCTGCCCCCGTGACCCAGACCCAGATAAGCGGAGGAAGACGACGACGACGAATTTCCAACTTAGATAACTTATCACAACCATAATTTTTTGAAAAGGAATAGGAAGAAGCATAGATGATTTCACCTATCGCTAAATCAACTTACTCATACTTCAAATATCAGAATACAACAACTTCTGATCACAAATTAGTGATCCTCTTGTCTATACCTGGAAAAAATTAATTCTTTGGATAATTTCTTAAATTGCACTATATTTAAACTTTATTTGATTATTTCCTCAAGACTATTCCATAAAATAACTCCACTAATTGAAATAATAATAATAATAATGCATTGAACTTATATAGCGCTTTTCTAGACACCCAAAGACACTTTTCACACTCTCACATTCACAGACTGCTAGTGATGGTAAGCTACTTGTAGCCACAGCCGCCCTGGGGAGGTCTGACAGAGGCGAGGCTGCCATTTGGCGCCGTCGGCCCCTCTGACCACCACTAACACAGGCAAGTTGGGTGAAGAGTCTTGCCCAAGGACACAACAGCAGGATACCCCTGGCGGGAGCTGGAATCGAACCCATGACTCTCCAATCATGAGGCAACCCGCTCTACCACCTGAGCTACTGCTGCCCCAAATACACATACTTTTCAATTTTGTTCGAGCTTAATGCTGCTTCAGATTTAATTCCCTTCTCAACTTATATCCACCTCGTCCTTCTGCAAACAGTTTTTGAATATTTTCAGGCAGTATTTTTTTATTTACTTTGTACATAAATAATGCTTTAAGGTTTGTAATTTTATAAACAAGCTATTTGTGTGTTCATTATATCCAGCATGACTGACCAACCTTGTAACGGTCTCACTCCTGGGTTGGTTTAGTTGGTATTATGGGGTGCCAGTCAGGTCTCCCTCCTGACTTATAGGATTATTGTGTGTTAAGAAATTTGCTTTGTACCCAGTTTTTCCTCTGTCACATAAGGACATGTACTTACAATGAATTAGTATACACCCTTAATTTCTGTAAAAAGTGAGGGCAACCAACAGAATAAGAAATTCAGCACAGTCCATGAAGACAAATTAGCAGTCTTGACTTTGATTTTGTTGTAGCTCCATTTTAATTTTCTTTTCATCTTCTTTCTTTCTTTGTAGTTTAGACAGCCATGGATAAAGGTTGGTTTATGCTTGACGCGTCCGCGAGGTTCGCACCACTCCGCGCGGCAAACTTGCGTCATTTTAACAACCACGCCCCTCCACCTGGCCTCCATACGGCCCAAACATTCCGCACCGCGCACCTAACCACGCGGACAGTCAAACACGGAAAAACATGGCGGACTGGCAAGAACTAGTATGGCAGAGGTTCGTGAATACAGACTTTAGTATGATTCAGCTGTCAAAGATCACCGTGATCAACATGCTGTTAATAATTCTTGGAGAGAAATAGCTCGCACTGTTGGAAAAGACGAGGACGCTGTTAAAAAATGCTGGAATGCCATGTTGTAAACAACAGTAATTTTTACTTCTACTATGGTGTAGTGTTGGATGCATGCCATAGAGCTCCATGCTGCCCCCTACAGTTTGGGAGAATATTGGCTCACCGCAGAGACAAGCCGCATGAACCATAAACGCTGCAAGTTGTGAAGCGCGTTCCATCCGCGAGCCGCATCACCAAGCGGAAAGTACGGTAAATGTGTCAAGCATAAACCAAGCTTAAGGAGCAATGACACAAAAACAAACATGTTTACATTAAGCACACGATGAAATCAAACATAAAAAAGAATCATGTAGAAGAAATAATCTGTAACAGAACTCACCTGACAGTGGTGTCAATGACTCTTCGAACAGGACACAATTCAGAAAACTTAGTTTTAGGTCTCAAGGACTTAAAACATGCACGCCAAAGTGTTTTGGTTGGTGTTAGGCTGGCTCAGAGGACTTACGTTCTCCTCTGGGATGAGAGGTAAATTGCACGCCATCACAGGGAGACGTTCCACATGCTGACACGTTGCTCCAACAATTTTAAGATGAGCTCTCCTGTCTCCGAAAGCGCAACACATCCAAGGGATCAGCGGCCTGGTTGGATGGATCCAAAAGTGTGTCTGGTTTCTTTTCTCAGTGTATTGCAGGTAAATGATTGGGGGAAAAAACCAGGGGAGATACAGTGTGGCCTTCCTTTTGAAGGTGAACTTGGGCGTGGCGCACAGGTGCTGAGCATTTGCCATCAAGGCAGGCGGGAAATGAGCAGTGGGGTGCAACCACCGGTTGTCACAACATTATGGCTCATTTTTGTAATGTACAAAGTGCATATAGGGTGGTTTTGTAGATGTTTCCCCACACTTCAACACCGTAAGTTAGGTATGGTACTATCAGTGTGCAGTAAAGTATATACAATGTCTTTGGATTTACAAAATGTCTCACTTTTCCCAAACCCCAATACTCCGTGCTACCTTTCCTTTAGGTTCCAACATAATTTGTGATCAAGAATTTCACCCAGAAATTTATTTTCATACACTCTTTGGCATATGTGTGTTTATTTTACGTTTTCCATACAACAAATTATTCTTGTGGAGTACACTCTGCCAGTTTATTTGAAATAATCAATTTGTTTTGTTGTTTAGACAACAGGCCTACCTTTTAAAGGTGCAGCAGGAGCTCTTCACACACGGATGGCTACCAATAAATTAAATGATTTGTCAACAACTGAACAATTATAATCCCCTCAGATTCATATAATCCTGGAAAACCTCATCCAGTTATTGTGCACGTCCTGTTTAATGACTGGATCACTATCCTTCCACCTAACTGCTCTTCTGACTGCTGCACATACCACTCTTTGTGCACAAATCACACGTTCTCGGCCCGCAGCAGCTAAACAGGAAGCTAGCGTAGCTGCCTAGTGTCACGGAGGGAACGTCCTGTTCTGTTTACAAATTTCATATAAAGAGTTGTTTTCCATGTTCTGTTTAGGAGTCTGTTTCTGTTGTTGTTAGGAAACATTGAAGTTACGGAGAATGCATCTAGTCGCAGCTCTGTGGTTGTGTGAGTGCACGTCGCCATGAGCAGAAAGGACTTGAGTTTGTTTTGTGTTCCGGAAGACTTGATGGAGATTACTTCCTGGTGTGGCAGGGGCGTGTCCAGGGTAGCAAATGCCACCCTTGGAATCTGATTGGCCACCCCAGGTGCCACCACACTGAATTCCCTTTAAATGGGCTTTTCATTATCCACAAAAGGCTTGAGGTAAAAAAAATAAAAGCATAACAATTGGTGCCACCCATGCACAAAGTAGTGCCTCACATGGGCCACCCCATTTTAAAAGATCTGGATACGCCACTGTGGTGTGGTGTCAGTTCTCAGACCTGACACCTCCGTACGTCTAAGTCGTCTGTTAACCATGTCTATGGTATCGACCCATTCAAAAAGCCTACATTTAAAGATTAAAGTCCCATCAGATGTCAAACACTCTGGTGTCTGGTGAAAATTGTCCTCTGCATTTGACCCATCCCCGTGGGGAGCGGTGAGCTGCAGCAGCGGCTGCGCTCGGGAACTAATTGGTCAACACCCCCAATCTAATCCCTTAAAGCTGAGTGTCAAGCAGCCAGACTTTGGGTCCCAAAGTCTTTGGCATGACCCATTCAGGATTTGAACCCTGATATCCCAGTCCCAGGGTGGACACTGAGCTGGTCAGAGTGGGCCTCTGATTTAGTAAAGCAAACACCCAGGCCGTTTGTGGCAAAGATAAAAACGGAGATTATGCATGCCCCAAAGAAGAAAGACAGAATGAAAAGATCACATTTAATAAAGTCCACTTTTCTGTTTCTCTCTTGTGAATTTTTTAAAGTGACACAATTGATGTTTGACCACAAGATGGAAGCATTGCATCATTTTTAGCAGCACATTGGCAGCAAGCTGGTAGTCCTGTTCCTGGTGTTGTACACGGCTCTGTTTCTCCTGCCAACAAGCTTAAGCGTTGCATAAGCAGAACAGTGAATATTTTGTCTAACAAAGGCAGTGAGTCACCACAGCTTTTCAAAGGAATGCAAAAGGAAACTGAGAGGAAATATATGAAAAGCAGCAGCAGGGCTCCCCCAGGCCTTCCTTTGATCAATACCATAATTTAATTACCTGCATACCAAAGGGGTTTATTCTGAAGTTATGTCTTATTTTCTACAAGGCACAGGGAATTCAGAGCAGCTTCAGGTATGAGCGCAAATAACTGTTTATCCGCCGCTTCTGGAAAGCTAGATGGAAACGGTGACGGGATCAGCTATAAAAACATAAATGTACGCTTTAATCTGGGAAGAGTTTAGGGCACATTCAGTTTTGGGATCAAATTGATGCCAAATTATATCTGTACTTAATTTTTGATTTTGTCAGCAAACATTATGTAGTTTGTGAACATTTTTAAGAATGATGTATAATCATTTGTTTTGAAAACACAACCGGCTAACGGTAAATTAGCATCACGCTAGCGCCTCCAACCTTTTATTCAAACCTCCATAAAGGAGTTGTTGTAACTGAAATACATGAAAATGTTATTCATGTGTGAAACTAATCCTTTAATTCAGAACATCAACACCATTTTTTTACTCATCTTTGTGGATCCATGATTCCGTTTTATGTTCTGTGTTATCAGCATCAGGTGGATATTTCAGTACGAGGGTTTGCACATTATTTTATAATTCTAATTAAACCTGAACTTGAGAGGCTCTTTTGCTAGATGACCGAGGTCGAATCCCTCACAAAGAGCTACTCGTTTGATTATCTTTGCTTTTCTTCTGTATAAATGAAACAAATTTGGGTTCAAATGAAGATTTTCAACTTCCTTTCTCTTTTTAAAATTCTCTTTAGTTGTGCTGCAGTTTGCCCTTTCTTAAATTATTCATAGACACCAAA
The DNA here is from genome assembly GCF_043380555.1 of Nothobranchius furzeri. Taxonomy (NCBI): domain Eukaryota; kingdom Metazoa; phylum Chordata; class Actinopteri; order Cyprinodontiformes; family Nothobranchiidae; genus Nothobranchius; species Nothobranchius furzeri. Next base: position 37,426,604 of record NC_091741.1, on the reverse strand, counting down.
TTTATATTGTTGCATTAAGGAAATGTCTACTAGCTTTGATTTAACCTTTAACCTATTTGAACTGACCACTCTTTACTCTCCCTTTCATCTGCTTTACCGTCTCGGTGAACATTCGTGAATTGTGAATTATGCTGGAATATTCCTGAATGCAGGATAAACCATTGATTTACAAAAAACTTTAGGCTCCAGGAAATAAACAAATTTTTCTTTAATCTGCTGCTAACAGATGTTTTTTTTTTCCTTTTCTACTTGGGGAAATACGGGATCACACTGAAAACTGGTTAAACGTCCAGGAGGACCCACCTTCCTCAGAAAACTCCTCCATAGATGTATCCTTGGTATTTTCAGGAGAAATGAGTTTATCCAGACCTGCATCCTCCTGTAAAACACTGCTTTCAAACCAAACCCCTTCCTGAACCTCCATCACAAATAATCGGACCTCCTGCCTGCTGGTTCTGGCACCGTGTCCGCCTTCGCTGGCAGTTAACCTCCATTAGCTCAAATCAAACTACTTCTCTTTTTCATCTGGTTTCTGTGATCCAGCTCTGCATGACCCATGAGGGCAGAGCTTCCTCTCAGTTATTAATAACAGTTTATCAGCTGAATGTGCTTTTATGTTGTCTCACCTGCATCCGAACCACCTGAATGGTCCAAAATGCTCTCACTCCACTCCAGCACAGCTCCAGTGTTTTTATTGCAAACAATATCTTTGTGTTTGTTGAATCGATCCAGCACCGCTGCTGTCTACCCGTTGTAAATAGTCTTGCATTGACTGTGGGATTTATTCATTGAATGTACCTGAGAGGCTTTGTGATAGCTGCATGAAAGGGGTTTGGAAAAGGCGGCAAAGTAGGGGAGGCAGTAAAAGGACGTGTTTGTGTCTCCGGAGCACATTTACTACTAAATTATGCTGCTTTCAAACAAAGAAACTGCATCTATGGTGAATGAAACCATTAGCGGCTTAACAAATGGGACTTTTTATGATTTAAATAATATTGTAGGAAGCATAGTTGTGAAATGCGGTCTAAAGCAGATTCAGAAACACTGGACAAATAACTGGTACCAAACCACGGAGCATTGATGCCAGGCCGTAAAGAATCAAACCACTCAAGTTATTCCTCTAGTACTGATTGGTCTGTGGGGTATTTCATTTAGAAAAATAATAAATATTCATAGTATGATAAGAGGTAGTGAGTAAAATTTACATTTGTATTGCAACTACAACGATATGTTACGCACTTTTTACATTTGTTATTCACGTGATCACCCCCACTGGTCCATGGAAAAGCTGTCAGGCACCAAAACGGTTTGTTGCAAAGAAACTTAATCTACAGAATATTTGAATCCAGGAGCAATAAAAAATGTGCGTAATATTTTAAATAATTCTGATTAGCTTAAACAAAATTCTGGCCATGTATAGGTTGAAGTTGCATCAGATTTTTGAACCTACCTTGATTTCCCGTGCGTCCAGAAAGCCGTCTGTGGATACCTACCTTTCCTACTGCAGATTCAGCAATGGCCTCAGGGGTCAAAATGTCTGTGAAAATGTAAGTTTTATGTAAAAAAAAAACCACGTTGGCTGCTTTGTGTTATATGAAAAGAGAAAAATCTGAGTAAAAAGATAAAATGTCTGAGCTTCAAACATCGTCTCACATTGCGGGCCTCAGGTTAGCAGTAATGTAGGAGTAATATCTAACCATAGGTTGGATCCACAGACTGTGGGTAGTTTATTGTATGCCTTTTGAACTGCAGAATCAATATTTAATAACAGACTAGGTGGACTGGTGCAGTGATGAAAGGGTAAGATGCTATAATGTGCCACAGAGCACATAATATACAGCACGCCCAATATTTGATGGATGAAGTTATGAAGATAAAAATTTTAGAGCTTTGCTTTAGAGAACTACTTTGAAGTAAATGGTTTGATTTATTGGACACATTTTGAAACCATTTTTCACGTTTCACAAAGCAGCCGACATCTGAAGACGAAAGTCGTTCCTCCTAGGAAAACGCCAACGATCACGGCAAAGGTACTAAATCCTCCTCGGTATCCGTGAATGGACGGTGAAACCTTTGACCTTTGACTTCTCTTTCCTCTTTCCCTACTGGGGATGCAGTTGTGACGGTGAGACAGTACGAGGTGGATTGGACACAGAGTGGACATACAGTGGACAGGTCTCGCCCAGGACAGGAGGACAGCACAAGCCAATAGCAACCAATTCAGCGTAAGATCACATAACGTGATTCTCAGCTGGATTTGGGTGAATTAGGGAGGTTTAACGAATAAAGTTTGATTTTACACTTTGGGGAAACATCTTGCTAAAGGCTTTTTTTAATAGTTTCACATAAAGGCTTGCCATTAAGTCCCCCAAAACTTGGGAAGATCACATATCCTCCTCAAGAATTACTACATCCAAATTCTTGTTCGGTTTGTCTGAGGTTAGCTGAAACCTTAAAATAGGCTCATCTGTGAGTGAATGTAAGGTATTTCTACGGTAGCTACAGGCGTTCATCAGCTCGAAGCTTACATGTGACTTTAGAGGCATATTCGTAGGTACAGCTGAAGCACAGCGAGAGGGATGGACCTGCAAATTAAGCTTAATGGTTGTTTTAAACAGCTTTATTACTTAGAGTCTTGAGATGGTTTTATTCACTCCTTGGCAGTTTTTAAATGTAGATAATATGGAATTCTGTTATATTTATGTCATTTTCACTCTGATACTTTTAAAATGGGTCCTAAAAAGAACAAAGTTTACCGATTAAGAAAAATGCCTCAGAAAACTTTATAAAGTAACTTAAAAAAATTCAAGTTATTTAAAGTTGTTGCTCAAAATTACATGACACAACTCAGAAAAAGTGCAGTTATAATAAAAAGAGTGAAAAGTCTTGTAGAGAGATTCTTTGAAAAGGCTTGAATAGCCATGAGAAATCTAAAACTTTTTTTTATTGTTGTAGTGAGCCTATGAGTGGGACACATTAGAGCTAACCCCATTAGCTGGCTTGTTACCAGACGGGTTAAAGTAATATAAAAGTTTTGGCTATACAACATATTTAGGATAGTTTCTGAGCATGCAACATCATTTAGAGTGTATTTCCCAAAATGTCAAATCATCCCTTCAAGTGATTTTCATCCAGCTGGAATGTAAACAAAATCCGGATTTCCTGGAACTGTGTCGGCCATTTTTGCTTGACTGTCATGTGGCGACTTGGGCTACACAGTAATATACATACAAACACCTCGATGTATATTTACTATGTTTAGTGGGAACAGCATAGTGAGCTGTCGCTGGTGATGGAGTCAACTTTACTATGTGATAAAAAGCAAAAAATACACACAAAGAGAGGGAGAGAGAGAGAGAGAGAGAGAGAGAGAGAGAGAGAGAGAGAGAGAGGAAGATGGCAGCGCTAAGGTGAGAAACAATACGACATCAGACAGCCACTGGAACATAACAACACGAAGAGAGACAAGTATTAGGAAAAATGGTTTAATATAGGAGACAGAAGCAAAAAACTGCATCACACAAGAACATACGTTTACAAAAATAATTCTGACTGCTTCAGCTACACAGTTAGTTCACAGAGAAGGACAGAGAAACCGGAAAAATCTAAACAGCTAAAAGCAAAATGTTTTTAATTAGTTTATCTCTTTATTAAACTAATACATTAATCCACTGAAGGTGACTAAATATTTCTACTCCTTCTTTTTCTATAATTGTCTTATCGTGTAGACGACACAATACAGAAGTCAAATAAAACTTACCGCTGTTGTATAAGACACACTGAAACTGAAGCAAAAAGGAAAGATTTGACACTCTGCTCATCTCTTTCTGTTGTTTTTTTGAGGAGGGGGGACGACGAACAAACAAAAGTAACAAAGGAGGGTAGAAAGAAAAAACACTCAAGTGAGGAAAAAGAAGTGTAGGAAATAAAGCCAAAGATCTTTTAGAAAATCTTATATCAAAAGCCAACTTTCATGATGCCAGCTAGAAATCATACTCAGGACCAGTCAGGGTCAGGCCACACCACCAGGCCAGACAACTCGTTTTCTAAGAGTTTTTGTTGTATCCTTTAATCTCCAGTATAAAAATTCCACTGGTACAAAATGCATAAGTACAATCAGTTGTAGAAATAGGAAAGCCTGCATTTTTTGTACTTTTAAATCCTATCCAGTGACAAATTTCCAAGTGTTGTCGAACAAACATACATCACGCTTACAGGATCCACTGAAATGCATTGACTTTGGCTTCTCTCAAGACAATAACTCTGAAAATGCTAAAATCCTTTTAGAGAATTAAAAAAAAAGAACAACAGCAACAACAAAATCAGATTTTTCTTTTTTTTTTCCTTTTGTTTTTTACAGACAACAAGCTCTTTTTCGTACACCACAGAAAGAGAGAACACACAAAACATTGTTCCTCCAAAAACTCGACATAAGCCATAATGCAAAGAAACAACGAGTTTAGATTTTTTTTGTCCTTTCGTATTTCGTTATTTGATAAATAGCACTTAAGATAAATAAGAAAGAAGGAAAACAGAGAAGTGAACAGTGACGAGATAGAAAGATTACAACGAGCATAGGCGATGACAGCCCCCGAGGTGAGCTGCTCCACAGAAGCTCTGCTTCTAACAACCCTCTTGTGCTTCGACGCTGAAATGACGACGAGATGCTTCACGTTTTAACTGTGCAACGTCGGGCTGTGTGCAAGGCAGTGCGATTCGGCAACTCGCAACACGGGCCGCTCTTTTGTTTGTCACGCAAACAGCCGTGTACTTTGAACAGCACAGAATGCTGAGTCATGTAACGAAAAACGGTGCAGAGACGAGTGAGGGTGTGAAACGTGCAGTTTTAGTTCTCTGATGCAAAGATTTCAACACTGCATTGGTACACAAGCTGGTCCATTAATTGGACTTTCCAGCTGTCGAACACGTAGGTATGTCCGTTTGTGGCCGCTCGCAGAAAAACCAGAAAACGTTTGGTGTTTGAGAGGATCTAATGAAAGCTGTATTGCCTTCATCTTTGCTCTGGCTGTTGTTTTTCCTGTGCGGACCAACAGGCGTGACCTCTTCCTCTCAAGCCAACAAGCGCTTTATTTCCCCTGTCGCTATTCCAATAAGATGCTTCTCCGAGCGGGCCCCGTTTCTAATAACCTCAGCCTGCCTGGCGGAGTGGCATCCCTCAAACCTTCGATTTCTCTTTGTCTTTCTGCTCCGGACGAAATGGCGGAAGTGTGAGGTTAATTGCACGCGTGACTAAATCTAGACTTGGCACACATCGTTGACTGACAACATTTTCTACTCTTTTAATACTGGTGCACCTCTCCCTGGTTAAGGTGACTGGTGAGCTTCTGTAGAAAACAATGCTGCCTCTTTGTTTTTGCAGACGTAAACGTGGATATCAGGGAGGGGGCCAAGGGGGCAGCAGATAAACTCACACCAACACTGTGCCATGTAAACAGCTCGTCTGTGAAGGTCTGGAACACACTTTGGCATCGATACATGATTTTGGCCCATTACAAACAAGACTTACATAATGGAGAAGTCTTACGAGCGCCACTACAATAAAATAAAGAACTTCAGCAGCAATGTCTGGACTGGACCGTCCCGCGACGTGTGCTTCTTCCTCAAAGCGTCGAGGCTGATTGAGCTAGCCTTGCCCCGTGCTTACATCATGAACGCCCCACCAATCAGAAACTAGAAAAACGTTTGGAATATTTTAAAAAGGAAGAAGAGGATTTAGAGGAATAAGGCTTCAACTCTAATTTCTTTTTCTTCTTTTCAGCTGAGAAACAGGAAGTGTATTACTACCCTTTCAAAATAAAACCCAGCCATATCGATTCATAATGTGACACATTTATTGTTCAAGAAATATCTTTTTAATGGTTTGATGTGATATTTTCACGTTTTTACAAGATATTTTTCACAGTTATTTTATTCTTATTACAAAATACAAACTGATTATATTACAATATAATTGTTAATATCCAAACATCAACATTTTGTTTTCAGTTGAGCATGAAGAACATACTGTAATAAGTTGAAAAATAAAACATTGAATAAAAATACCACGTTAAAACTTGGTGCGGCTGGATTTTATTTTGAAAGTGCGACAGCTATACGCTCTTGGAGAAAACAAAATACAAGACTTGCTGAAACCTTCTGTGTGCGAGATGCTTAATGAGAAAGACCAGGAGTGCAAAGATTCATGGTAAGGCTTTGATGAATGAAACGGTTGAGAAATATCAGTGTGTGTGCGTGTGTGTGCACGCTAGCGGGCGGTAGCAGTTGCTGAAGAGGCTTTCACGCTCAGGGGCTCTCACGCACATTGAAAAAGTAAACTGAGGTCTGCAAGAGAGTGTTTGTGTGTCCATGTGTGCATATGTGTGTGTTTATAGATATATTCATATATATGTGAATATGTGTGTGTGTGTGTGTGTATATATATATATATATATATATATATATATATATATATATATATACACACACAAATATATATGACACATGGGCACTTCTTTACATCTTTACAAAGAAAAGAGAAAACATGACATTTTCAGGCAACAAGACCACAGAATAGCAAGTTAACAAACTCTTTTTTAAATCTATATTTTAAATATGAGGGATCCATACAAAACACTTATAATAAAATACCCATGTTATCAAATAATTTCACAAGAAATACACTGACGCGCTAGGCAGGAAGTACCTTCAGAATTTGGCACTAAACTCCACTGATCTCGTCTTTTTTTCTTTATAAGACATTTTGCCAAACAACAAAACACATCTAAATATTGTTTCCCACGAGAGAAAATAAAATAATGACATTGATGCTTCACAAGCTGACGTTATATATATATAGATATATATAGATATATTTATATTTATATATATTTTTAGGAATTTTATATAGCTAATTAACCAACAAGAAACTTAGCAAATAGGGACTCCTTAAAATAAAAAAAGAAAAACAAAAAACGATTATAGTAATATCAAAGGCTTTGTCTATTGTTCAAGTAAACTGATTTTTTTAGTCTTCTCTTGAAAAACATGAGACATTTAAGACCATTGGACTCGTGATGAAACCACAACTAAACTCACAAGAAGCACCGACGTTAACGCGGGTTACAGGTAATCATAATTTTTTTCCTCTATACAGTTAAACAGTAGAAAATATAGGTCATTTCATCATGTGCATTTAAACCACGGATTGTCTATCTGTGAGTCAGTTCAGCAAAAGGTGACAAGTAGGTAGCATTTCTCCCCCCAAACAGGGCAAATGTCTCTTTTTTTGTAATTTTTTAACCTTTAAACTACTCTAGAAAAAGTGGTTCTATATATAGACTTTGAATGAGAAACAGAGCCACTTAAAATGGCCTTATCAAAAAACTTTACACTGCCTGAAAAATGTAAAAACCATTACAGAGCTCTGAGAGAGTCTAATGTTGATCAGACAGTTTTTATTCAAAACTGTTTGGAAGTAGTCTTATTTCTCTGAGAAACCGGCACGGACCGCTTCTGGTTCTGGTTTTTATCAGCAAACAGAAGCAAGATGGCGCACCAATTTCTGTAGTGAACTTTCAAGTTTACTTAAAATGAATAATAAAAAAAAAAATTACAGAAAGAATGAAAAACTGCAAGAAATTCAAAGGAAATTGTTATGCCACAGGTTATTTTTTTCAAAAAGGACATGTTTTTTCCATAAAAATTTCAGTCTTTATATGAATGCAGCTTTTTATGTTTTTCACATTGATTCATTTTTCTTGCCCACATCTCCTTTATTGCCTCCCTCCCTGAAACCCTCCCAGATAACAGATCCAAATGAGGTCACATGCAAAAAATAAAAAGAAACACAAAAAAAGTAAGAAAAAAAAATCATAAAAGTCCAAAAAACCTAAAAGTTCAAAAGGTCAGTAGGCAGCGGCGGAGGAGGAGAACCAGGTTATGATCAGGTGAGCTTGGAAAAGACATCAAAAATAATGACGGGGTAGGAGGAAGAGGACCATGACACTTTTTTCGGTGGATATTTTTTGTTTTGTTAAAAAAATTTTGACGCCACGTAGACATGCTAGGCAAACGATGAGCTAACAGGCATGGAGATGGGTTGTTCTAAAAGGGGAAAAGAAAAACAGGGAAGAGGAGAAAGTTACACACAAGGAGCCAGAGCACCACAACACAACATTTTCCCTGAAAACAAAAGATAAAACAAATCAGGAGAAACAACAAACAACAACAACAAACAAGAATGCGAACCGGCAGAACAGCAACTCCACACGCTATGTCAATTAGCTTTCCTTAGCTTTGATTTTATTTCTTTACAGATTAGAAAATTATCCGAATATTAACTTCACTAACAGGCAACAACACACACTCACCATTAACATATACACAAAAAACAGAGAGCACCCAAAGCTTTATCCATCAGACCCCAGATGGATGTTGTCGTTTGGGAAACAATTTTTTTGGGGCGTAAATACGAGCGGGATCGTTTAACTTTCTAATCTTTTAAATTTTTTTTGAAAAGGGTAAACATAAGGGGGCGACGAACAAACAAAAAACACATAAAACAACATAAAAATATGCAGCAAAAAAAGTAGAAATTCAACAAGCGAAGAAGTAGTCTGGATGTGTATGAATAGAGGGAGAGTTGTGAAAAGAGAGATGGATGGATGGATGGATGGATGGACGGACGGCACAAAAAACGTGACGAGTGGGGGTTTGTGTGTGTGTGTGTGGGAGGGGGGGAGTGTCGCAGTTCGAAAAACGAAAAAAGTATCGTAGTTGTGGTTTGTTCACTGGAAAAGAAATGAAACAAAAACAACCCAAAACACCGGAGAACCCAGTTCCACGAGGCTTTTCCACAAGGGTCGACTTTAACGATACTTAATCGGAGTCCAATAACTAAACGATAGGCAATAAATAAAATCTTTTTTCTTCATCTGAGGCAGTAAAAATGTCGTATAAAAATAGAACTGCTTTTTTTACAAATAAAAATTACAAGCCTGTGGCTCTTCTGTACTGTGAATTACTATTTTTTTTAAGTCTTTCAACAAACATCAAGTATTTTCAGTGAACCCCATAAACTCTTTTACAACAAGTACTCCCTTCATCTAATTCAGGATGCTGTTTTTGGAAAATACTGTACATGCTGTAATGTCGTGTTCTAAACAAAAACCAATGCATTCCCAGAAAATGATTTACCCTTAAAACTTTTTTCTTTTGTACATAAATGATAAGACGTAGCTGGAGTGTGTGATTTTCGTGTTCTTGTGGTGGTAGTGTGTAACGGCAGTCGGATTTTACGGTAAAGAGGCAACGTTTTGCAGCCTTTGCTCCCGGGTTGCCAGCAGGCATAGAGGGGGTTTGGAGAAGCAGCGGCGACCTGCAACCAACACCGCGGAGGTCAAAGGGCGAATGTGCATATCGGCGTGTGGAGATTTTCTTAAAAAAAAAAAAAAAAGAAAGTTAAATGGAACCCTTCACCAACCGGTTCAAAAACAACAAAAGATAGAAACAAAACAAAAAGATCATGGCTCTGTTGTCTTTATCTTTGTTCTGCTACTCTGTATAAATAATCACTGTAAACGAATAAAATATGTTTTAACAAATACTTTTAAAAAAAGCCAGCTACTAGCTAGCCCAATAGCTATTTCCGTTATCTTTCGATCTATCTATATCTATTTCTAGATAAATCTATTTGTATAGGGAAAAAATGCACAAAAATGGAGAAATGGAAGAGTTCATGTGTGTCTAAAAAATAAAACTGTAATAAATAATAATACTTGAAAGTTAAAGAAACAAGAAAAAAACTGTCTCCCTCTGGGTGGTTGTAGGTCGTCTCCCCCTCCCTCTCACAATCCCATCTTTCAAACCCACCTCAACCCCCCCCAGGCCCCGTTTAGAGCCCTGGCTCGGTTTCAAGATGGTATTTTTTTTTCTCTTTTTATCATTCGTTCTTCTTCTTTTATGGGGGAGGGGGACTTACCCTAGCAGTGCTAACAGGGGGAGCAGATAGACCCTAGTGCTAAGATCAGTACGGTTTGCTGTCGTTCTTGGATCGCTTCAGCTGAACTTTGAGGCGCTTCATGCCAATCTGGAAGCCATTCATGGCCTGGATGGCTGCCTGTGCTGACACTGGATTGTCATAGCTGACGAAGCCTGTAAAACAAAGGGAGAACATTTGATGGTTGGTTGGAAAAATGATTGACAGAAAAAGTGAAAACCAAGCACTAGGGCTGCTCAATTCATCGAATTTTAAAACCAATTACGATCTGAGTTTTGAACGATTATAAAAACAAAACAAGCCGATTATTTGCTCCTCCCACTTGCGCTGCCCTGAGTTACAAATGAAGCGCTCCTCCCACAGTGTTGCCAACTTAGCAACTTTGACGCTATTTCTAACAGCTTTTCAGACCCCCTTCTTGACTTTTTAAATCTTAAAAGTACCTAGCGAACACCTCAGAAACATCTCTGGTAACCCTTAGCTGCTTTCTGGATAACTGTTGTTGACATTTCCTGCTGCAGGTTAGCTAAACACTCCGCCTGCACTCCGGACCGTTCTTCAGGACATTAGGAAAGGGAATGATGTAGTGATGTGTCGGTCGCTAAAGAAACGGCTCTCAGAGCCGGCTTCCTGTTGGATCAACCAGAGTTAACCGTAACTGCGGACTCCTGAGCCGCTAAAACAGCTAAATGTGCGCGTGCTAAACACATGTGGAGCTTGCCCCTGATTGCTGTGAAACCGGGTTGGGGGGTGGGGGGTGGAGCTGTGGTTGGGACATTTATTACATTAACTGATGGACTTGTAAATAAATAGTTTATAAATATGGTAGAAATAGAAATAAGTTCCTCACGCTGATTAATAATAACTAATCTCTCTGAGAACACGGTGCTAGTGCACTCTCCTACAGCACCTTGACGTGACTCGATAAATATTATGCAACATTTTGTGAACATCAATTTATTTGAATGTATTTGTTATAAATGCCACTGTATAATTCTTGCTGTCAGTATTTGCAAGATATTGGTATTTGGGTCTGTACTGGTTAGACTTAAATGAGTTAAACCAAGGTCTATAGCCCTTGGGTCATAAACTATGAGCTATAAGTATATTGGTCTTTTTATACTGGGAATCAGGAGTTATTTTAGTGATCATCTTGTTTCTTATTTATTTTTGTCCCGATTGTGCCCCGAGCAATTTTATGACTGAATAAAAACAAATAAAATCAACATAAATTGAAAAATCGTCTTAAATTATCGAGATCTCAATTTCAGTCACCAAATCGTGATTATTATTTTTGCCATAATCGAGCAGCCCTACCGAGCACACTGAGGAACCTGACAGGAAGCTGTCATCAAGTATGGACAAAGTTTACATACGGCTGAGAGAAATACAGTTTACTAAATCACTAATGGCCACCGGAGAGATTGACCATCTGCAACAGATAGCTGAGAGGAGGCAAAGTGGGTGGCAATAAACCCGCGTTTAATTCTATGAAATGAGAAGGGGCACCACTGCCCCAATCAGACTGAACTGAGGTGAACTAGAAACATTTGCCTTCTCTCATATTCAACAACTAAGCAAACAGGTAGGAGCTTCCTATTGGATAATTACATCTAAATACATCTGGTGGCGTTGCAGAAGCTTATCGAAACGATGCCACAGCGAATGTGTGTCGTAGTCGAAGCTAAAGCAGGTCCAACTAAACAAGAGAGTGCGTGACCTTTTCTTTGGTGGTGACTTTTGGGCTGTGTATTTATTTATATTTATAAAATCCGTATGAGCTTCAGGTCTCAGTCAGTCCTATTTAAATCAAAACACTGGATATAGTTTGGTGAGAGGTAACATTTTAGTTTTTTAGTCATTTAGTTTTAGAACATAAAACAATTGGTCTGCAATAAGCCATCAAAACTGTGCAAGAAATTAAACCATTTGCAGAATTTACGGTTTTTGCCTTTATTTTAAATCAATTCAGGTCAATGGGCTATAAATCAAAATGACCTCCAAAATGGATTTAATTAGCAATAGCTAAATTTCAGTTTGTTAATCTTGAGGGATCAATATGTAGGCATTTTACGGTGAAATAATCACAAAACAGTCTAAAGGTTTCATTGAATCAGATTTCCTTCTCAGCCAGCTGGGGATTGCCAGTTTTTCTTTTTTAAAAGAGGTACGTATGTTTGGAAAATGGGCTGCAGTAACCAGTTTTGACCACAGGATATACATTTTATAGCATATCATTTCATTCTTACATAATGCACCTTTAAAGGGAGACTAGGCAGTTGAGGCTTGCTTTTAGCACCCCCTGGTGTCTGTTTGTAAAACCAAAAGCAAAATGGACTATTTTGCTGTGCATTTGTCTTTTTAACACCTTAATCTAACAGCTGAACTGTCTCCCATCCTTCCTTGGTGTCTACAGGAGTGGCTCATCACTAAATTAAACAAATCAGCTGTGTTCTGATCTAAAACATGTAGGAAACCTGCTGGAAGCGACTGTAGCACCAGGTAGGTCAGCAAATGTAGCTGGTGTCCAGCTGATTGGACCTGTAACTGTGAAGCTGCAAGTGCGATATTCTGGCCACAGGTGGATGGGGCTAGGTGGCCTTTCATTAACCCTGCGAAGGGTCATTTTAGCACATACTGGCCCAAGAAAATGATTTAAACATATGAAAAAATTGCAAAGTATCTCTTTAATTACCAAATAGCACATATTGATCTTCATAACTAATCAAGTATTTGAGTCAAATAAACACTTAAAGTGAGTAAAATCTTGTCTTTAGAATCAGAATTTGTTTCCTGACAAGCAGAAGAGTTTGTCACCTCTTCTGTGCACGCTTCAGTTTCTCCTTGCTGTGCAGATCTGAAGCCTCTCATGCATCTTGTCCGTTTATGCAAATAAAAATTATTGCATTTACGCTCCAGTTACTGTCAGGAAAAGGGATAAAAGTCCCAACTCTTGTGGAAAAGTCTTCATTAACACAAACGAGCCCCTTTTAAATCAAACCTGGCCTGTTTTTAATTTTTGGAAATACAAGAATTGTTAATTTTGGGAATTTTTTGACCAAACTTTTATGTTTTATTAGTTTCTATTTTGCAAATAAGGGGTTGACAGCTAAAATCTTGTTTTGAGACTTAGCTAATCAGAAAAAAGAAGAAGAAATGATCTCAGGTTAGCTTATGGAAGCTAATCCTACCGAAGCACTTGCTAAGGTTTGTCTGTTTGTCGATGAAGACTTTGGCAGAGACCACGTTTCCAAAAGGCATGAACATCTGCAGCAAGTCCTGGTCTCCAAACTCCTGGGGCAGGTGGTAGATGAAGAGGTTGGCACCTTCGGGACCTGGTGGGATGATAGTCAGAGTTTATAATACGTTGAAGTAAAGCAGCAGGAGACGGAGCGCTAACAACGTGGAGGCTGACACTGCCGTGCTGTCGTCATAGGAACGAAGCTCACCGCTTTAGCACAATGTCTGGTGACCTTGGGTTTGCTGCTGCTTTTAAACAACGTAGACATTCAAAGGAGATGAAAGCATTTGGTTTTCATTTATTAATCATATTTTGCTTTGCTGCAAACAAAAGGCGTTCCCTGAACTGCTGCTTTTAATTCCTCCTTTCAGCTCTGTGCTGTCCCTCTTCAGGTGGGGTCACAGGTTGCTTCTCCACCCTCTCCCTCTCACACATGCTAATAGTAACGGGTGTAGGTCAGATCTCTCACAACCATTTCATACGCGCTCTCCACAGCTAAAAACAGCCGAGAGGGAGCAAAGCGTTTCTCCTGGAGGGGTTTGAACTCCTGGACGAACTGTCGAATAAAGAAAGAAAGCTTCTTTACAAATTCATCCTGAGCTGGAAGCAGAGATGAGACGTGCAACAAAAAGCACGCAGCTGTGTTTGTTTTACTGCACATTTCATCATCTGATCTGTATTCAGTGGTGCTGGATGAGGCTTTTGGGTAAATTTGCCTCAAAACGGCAGGTTGTTAGCACAGATTCAGTCAGACCAGGATGATGTTTCAGAGGTTAGGTGAGAATAAAGTAATAATTAGGTTGTGATTCTCCATAAAACCAGATGACATTAAAATGCTTTTACCAGGTAATGTGAGATTGTGTTTTAGGAATTGTCCCATTCTTGAAATGAAACTTAAATTTATGCATTTAGGACATTTGAGAAGAAAATACTCGTGCATCGTCCCGATTTCATCTCTTTACTTGAAAAAGTCGACATCTGTGTTGTGATTTATTTACATTTAGTTTAATTTGGGTGTTTCTTTTGTATTCCATTCACCTGAATTGGGAGAATAAATTAAAATCTAAACGAGGGCTGGTACAACTGTACCTGCTGCTCCTAATAGGAGGATCTTTAGTGACATTAATGTTTCTCGCGAGTGGCAAGAAATCGCGTTTGCACGTTTGGAGGAGGGTTAAGCTGATGGTTCGGCCTTGACGTGCGGTCGATTGTACGGTCCGCTGGGGGCTTTAGAAAGCGTCGTCTTGGAATTCCCTCCGTAAAGAACCGCAAAATATGAAAGAGATGGTTGCGGGCGACCCGGACTCGCCGAAGGCGGCTGGATTCCTGCAGAAACAGGCAGTTGGTGAGGCTCGTTTTGTCCGTGGTAAGTCCTTGAGACTATTTAGAGAAGCGGTTTTTAAAAACTTGATCAAAGTCGTGCTTTTGCTTTCTCATTCAGGTGTCCCAAACTGTGAAAATGTCCTAAAATAAATAAACGAGTAAAGGAATAGAGACTCATCGATGAAGACCTACCCGGCTCTGCAGTCGCTGTGAGGGTTTGGCCGTTCTCTTCAGCGTTCACCAACGGCCGACACTCTGCTGGCCAGGTCCGACTTCTACCTCCAGCTCAACCGCGGCTCTCTGTTGTGACGAACAGATCGGCCCAACTTTCCTCCAAGCAAAACAATCGCAGGCCTCCAGAGTTTCGAAAGCCGTTAATTTTTCAAGAGCGAAGCGTCCAGAGCTTTCTGTTAAAAGTCTCACCGGCAGATTTGTGGATAAGACTTCAGCAAATCGGACCAACGGTTTTCGTCTTCCTAGAGCTCGTACCGGCTTCGAACTAATTCAGTTTAGTCATGAATGCAGAGTTAAGCCCCTCTCTGAAAATCCACCTGTCTTCAGACGTTAGAGTGTTCATAGATTTGGGATCTGTTCATTACACCTCGACAGCAGGCTATCCTGTGTAGTTTAACCACTTGTGCTCGCGCTCAAAGATGTCAACAAAGATCCTGTGCATTCTGGGACGTAGCCCTGGACAAGCAAGCATGCATTTTACGTGGTTGCCTACGGGTCTGAGTCGCTATGATTGCAACAAAGTTGTAGTTTCACCTCCTGAAGATGTTTAAACTGGCAGACCCCCTCCCCCCCCAGGCTACTGACCCTCTTTCTGGCTGCCGGCGGCCCCCTGCTGCTGCAGCAGGGACTGGCTGTAGAGGGTGGGCAGAGCTGCGGCGGCGTACTGCTGGATCCCTGAGTAAGCCTGCGTCAGCGCGTCCATAGTACCTGCCGTACCGTTGGTTAGCCCGGCTCCTCCCAGGCCTCCGTTTAGAGCCGCCATACCTGAGAGCATTTGAGCAACTTTACATAAAACCCAACAATAAAGAAAGAAGAATGCACTTACTCATTAGCGCTCCCACTGAAGGTTGTGTTTTATCCACACACACACACACACACACACACACACACACACACACACACACACACACACACACACACACACACACACACACACTGAGAAGACACCAAGACGAAACGCTAGACTTCAGGACGCACACAGATCACGGTCACAAACATCAAAGTGCTTTATGAGTTTAGCGGATGACAGCCGGAGCCGCAACCTGAGAGAAAAGCGCCGCAAACGCATCACAACATCAGCGTTTACCGGACCACGAACCAGAAACACAAGACAAGACTACTTAGAAAACGCTAACCACCACAAGAGTGTGGAATGCCATTCATGTCAATAAGAAAAAAACAACAACACAAATTTCATTGATATAAAATAACTTCAGAATAAAACATCAAGAATAAATTCAAGCAGAGCAGAAGGAGTTTCCTCCCATATTTTTACACTACCTACAGCATATTTGATCATTTGTAAGGACTTATTGACTAAAATGGCATTCCATACATTGTAAAACACACATTTAAAAAAATGGCTTTAAAATAAATTTGAGCACATAGAAAAACATTAAATAAAGACACGTTGAAAAGAGACACACAGGAAGCGTCTGTGTTTAAAACTACAGAAACAAATAAATAATAATCTGTATTCGCACATCATTCGCGCCAAAGTCATTTATGCTAGAAATCATGAATAGCTATGTAATATTTGTACAGAATAATTTTTTTATCTCTGTTTAGGAATTAGAGCAGGAATTAGTCTGGCCCTATGAGGTTTTCTGACTCGCTGAACTTGCAGCCAAACCTGATTTCAGGAGCGAACGAGCCAATCGCAGAACTTCAGCAGCACATTAACGTTTGCCCGACCACAGCAGACAGCGAGCTGTGATCATCGTTGTTTTTCCCATCTGTGACGTCTCTCTTTAAGCGTGGAGGCGGCGAGGGGGGAGTTTAAAAAGTGAAGGGACGCAGCAGTAACACTCATTAGCTGCTTGTAACGGCTTAATATCACGGCGGAGGGCACGTGTCTGAGGAGGTCTGACACGGACCGGCGTCCTGTCGTCTCACCGTCAGACACAGTGAAATAAATTATCACCGCAGCGCTCCGGATTATAGGTCGCTCATTTATTCAGGAATAATTGCACCGGTGACCTTTGCAATTCAATTAAGGCCTAGATGTGTTTAAATGAGGGTGTTTGGAGGCGGAGGGAAGAGGACGGAGGGGTGAGGGGGACGCTCGGACAAAATAGGATGCAAAACGGAAGCGACTGGTCCGGTTTAAAGGGATGAACGCGCATGTGTGTGTGTGTGTGTGTGTGTCCTGCGCTCAAGCAGAGGCATGTGTGATATACACGGAGGCGGATACAGCTACTTCAGCCGGGGAGCGGTAAAGGTCAGAGGAGAATAATGTGGTGGAAGAGGCCGGTGGTACAGGATCTCTGCTGTCATAACAGCTCTGATTAAGCTCCCAGACCCATCTCCTCAGAGGTCAGAACCGGGACACGCACCGCTCGGCTCGAAGGGGGCGGCGGAACACACAGAAGGCATGTTTGAAATCATAAACATGTAGATAGAAATATGTACGTGTGCCTGATTCAACCACATCTACAGGGAACCAACCCTGATCCCAGCAGCCAGCACGGTGGTGGACAGTCGATGGTTTGAGCGAGGCCAAAATGCTCCAGCATGAACTGGCTGTCCCACAACACAAGCTTGGTCCAAAACGGGGCGACAATCCCGAACAACGGCTGCAAAGTTCTGCAGCATCAGAGTCAAGATCTCAACTGGTGAAATCCTGTAGTGGGACCTACAGGGCTGGAGATTTGCACATGTCCGTGAGCTGACGCACCGTGGCAAAGAAGAGTGAAGCGACCAATGAAGTCCAACAGAAGATGAGTTGCTGCTGCTAAACCCGGTTTTTTATTTTTTATGATATTATGTTTGATTTTAAAGAGCAAGTCACCCCCAAATAAACTTTTTTTTGCTGATAAACTAAATAAACGAGTGCCTAATCGTGCTGCAGACACGTGTCGTCAATAATTTGGCACTTCAGTGCATCTTAGTTCAAATTTAAATATTCTGCCTAAAACTGGCAGTGTTGTGCGGTTGTCAGGTAAAAACTGCACTGTATTTTAATTTAAATCTGCCACCGCTATTGGCTAAGAAGTATGCTATGATGTAAACTGGTACATTATGATGTCACAGTGCTGTCGTGAGCCTGAGTGTGTGTGAATTTGTTAGCGGCTCCGCCCTCTCGGTCTGCCAGGCAACAGCATGTGTTGCATTTTTCAAACATGAAGTGGGAGTGGAGTTACACTCTGGTAGGGGTTGACTTGCTCTTTAAAGCTGCAGTGGCAAATCTGCAGAACAAGCTAGCTTCAAGCTATCATCCCTAGGCCACGCTCCCCTGAAAGGAGAACCCACATCACCAGAGGAAACGAGGAAGCACTAAAGACCGGTCGCCGTTCAGGTCCAAACATCTTTAGTTGTCCGTGATTTCAAACTGTGTTTTTCTTTTTGGGACTCTGGTAGTTTGTCCAAAAGCTGAAGTGGTAGCAGCCGGCTGTTTCTCCTTCTCTGGTATTATTGAACGGAGAACCTCTCACACCAGAGGTGGTCTGTTGCTAAAGGCGTGAGTGTGTGATGAGTGGAGGACCCAGGGGTGGGTGAGGGTTTGGCAAGGCCAACAACCGCATGGTCCGATAGTTGGTTTTAGTCTGAATCATCTTATTGGTGGAGGTTTTGAGTAAAATGCAAGAGAACCACTTTATTATTTTATTTTTCATTTTTATAGCTATGTGATGTAAGAACGTTGTTAAAGAGCAAGTCACCCCTACCAGATTCTTACTCCGCTCCCACTTCCTGTTTGAAAAATGCAACAAATGCTGTTGCCTTGCAGACCGAGAGGGCGGAGCCGCTAACAAATACACACACAGGCTCACCACGACATTGTGACATCATATGGTACCAGCTAAGGTTCTAGGGTACCTCTTAGCCAATAGCGATGGCAGATTTAAATTCAAATGCAGAGTTTTTACCTGACAACGGCACAACACTGACAGTTCTAGGCAGAAAATGTAAATTTTAACTAAAATGCACTAAAGTGCAAAACTATTGACTTCACGTGTCTGCAGCACGATTAGACACGCGTTTATAGTTTATCAGAAAAAAAAGTAGATTTGGGGGTGACTTGCTCTTTAAGAAGCATGAAAACATGTTTTAAGCTAGCTTGTTTTGCAGATTTGTCCTTGTAGTTTTAAGACTGCATTTAATTTAGTAAAATTTCATATCTTTTTACCTCAAAGAAAAATATTTAATTTAGTTTTCATGACAATTTATAAAGATTTTAAAGACTAAAGGTTCACATTGAGAGACTGGAATGGTCTGAAACTAGCTGCTGTTTTTGACCTTTTCCCAAATCAGAGGCAACAGAGAACGCGACACCAACATGTGACAGAACACCACCATCCGACTCTGCTGGGACGCAACATCAGCACCCTAACCGCAAGCACATCCCGGGATGCAACCAGGAAGCAGATGGGATGCATGGTTGGGTGGATGGATCTGTGGTCAGATGAATAAATGAGGAAGCGGTCTCATAAAAACATTAGAAACCTCTGAGTTAACAGAGAGACCCAAACACTGGAATGATTGATCGACTGATTTATAACCTCATTCCTTCAAGTTCACGTGTGTTTTTGATGTTTTCATTTCACGACAAATTGCTCAGATGAGAAATTGCGATGGATCCAAATTGAGTTTGCGTGCCAGAATGAATAATTCATGGCTGAATTTGTCACATGAAAATGACAAAACACGAGCGGCTGAGGTGAAAGTTTAGTTCTCTCTGCTCGGACTCGCTGCTGGTGGCGGAGTGGCTGGGGGGTGGAGATGCTGATGGCAGGGTGAATACTCACTGTTGATGCTACCTGCTAGTGCATTAATGTTGTTCAAGCCCACAGTTGCACCCGCCAGGCCCTGCAGGGTGCCCAGAGAGGTCAGTGAGTTCATGGCGCCAGCGTTGGAGCTTGCTGTGGTGCCTGCTGCAGGAGGAAGAGGGGGAGGGAGGGGTGGAGGGGGTGGAGAGAGTAAACACAAAAACAAGGGGTGAGGATGGAGGTGAAGAGGGGAGAGCAGGAGACAAAAGAAGTGCATTGTTATACAAAACATTCAGTTCACAGCGTTTGCAGGTAGAGGCTTTCCTGCAGCTATAGGACTTCAGGTGCTTCGTGTAGTCATTCAGCATCAGTAAAAAAACACAAAACCGTAAACAAACCAGGCTCGCTGGTTTCCTTCCCTCCTCGCTTTATTAGAAACATTTTGAGTGATTTCTTAAACGCCATCAGCAGAAGTGCCCCCCGGTGGTTCGCAGCGCCACCAGTTTTAAGCCCCGCCCCATCTTTCTAAATACTGGCACATCTCAAACTAAAACAGACACCTCAGATAGTTTTTATCCCAGGTGTCGACTTCAACTAAATCACGTAATTCTCACCCTGCCGTTTGTTCGGACATGATGTTCTAACACACTCAGCTGTAAGCGTGTGTGTGTGTGTGTGTGTGCATGGACGTTATTTTCACTTTAGAAGTGGGGGGTGGTGGTGGGGGTTGGTATCTTTACAGTATGCTCTAATGGGAAACAGGCTTCAACACAAACTGTTGTTTTCCGCTTGGTCCTAGAGCTCAACCAGTGTCAATTTAATATAGCGTATTATTGTTTTTGGATGGTAAAAAGTGCAGGGGTCAAACCTTGACTTTGGAAAAAGTGGGGAGGACGTGTCCCCCCTGTCCCCCCCCCAAAATTACGTCCATGTGTGTGTGTGGGTGGATGGGATGGCTGCTAGTGGAGACGGACGCACTTTCAGAGTCCTTTTTCAGTTTAATTCAGTTTATTTCTAAAGCGCCAAATCACGACAAGAGTCGTCGCAAGGACCTTCACACAGTAAACATTCCAGTACAGGTCAGGTCATTAAGCCAATCAGTAACACGTTTCCTATATAAGGAACCCAGCAGGTCACATCGAGTCACTGACTAGTGTCACCCCGGTTCGACACTGCAAGCAGCAGTGGAACGGAGCGGCGGCGAAGCGGCACCGCTTCAAATAGAATCCAGTTTTAGTCTATGGAGTGTTTCAAACCAGCCGCGACGCGGCAAATTTCCAGGCGCGTCCCAGCATGTAGCGCCGCTAAAGATAGGATCGAGTTCTATTTTTCCCGCAAGCCGCTTCTGGGACACGTCGATTTCCGCAGTTCACATAGAGCGGGACAGGAAACCGCACACGGTTTCAGTGTAAAATCCCCGTTTATTTTCAAAATAAAATGCAACGTTGCGATGTTGTACATAACTTGCGTCAGCGCGTGTGACCGAGCGGCTTTGTTTACCACCAGTTTCTTTTAGAGAAGTGCAGCGGTATGATTCCTCGCGGGGGTTGTGATCTCTCGATGAAGAAGGATGGCGGTAATCTCGAGGGAATTCGTTGTCTCGCGAGGAGGGCGTCGGAAGTCTCGAGGGATTTTAGAATCTCGCGAGTACAGCGAGGCGCAGCGAGGAAGCTGTGCCGCAGCCAAGACTCTCCCAGTGCGAAAAGGACCGCTTCGAAGTTCGCGAGTGAGCCGCTCCGCTGATGTTGTCAGTGTGAAACCGGGGTCAGTGTCTTTACAGCAATCCACATGCTAAGCAAGCATGCGGTGACAGTGGAGAGGAAAACTCCCTTTTAACAGGGAGAAACCTCCTGAGGATCCTGGCTCGGTATATAAGCAGCCATCCACCACCACTCACTGGGGATGGAGAAGACAGAGCTTATTAAAAACAAAAGACACGCTTCTGTAAACAGCTCTGAGAAGGTTCACCCTAGTCAATCTATAAGCTCACTGATGCTTAAAAGTATACAAGTAGCACCTTTGGTTTTCATTTCCATTCACAAAATGCTGCAAGTTTGCAACTCTACATGCAAAATGATATGGTGGTTACAAGTGAAGCGTGGCAGCAGCGGAGCGGAGCAGCAGACATGAAGTACACAAAGAGCAAGAGGACGATATCAGCCACAACACTCAACGACGTACCTCATTTACCTTTATTTAAGCTTTGGGATCATTCTTCAGCGACTAAATCACATTGTTCCCATAAAGTTTGTTTTAGGTGAGTTTCTAATCCAAATAATCACATTAAATACGAAAATCACACACACACACACACACACACACACACACACAGAACAATGCTGGCGATGGTGGGTGAGACGGAGCGTGCTACCTCGTTTCTTTTGAGACAAAAACAAAAACAGAGATTTAATCTGTTCATTTACCCTTCATCTCATCAAAGCGTTGCCCACAAAGCAGGATTGCCGCTGAAAATATTAAGAGATGGCGTGGCAGAGGGAGTGTTGTGTCAGCACACAGGGCAAAGCAAAGACAGCGGCCTGTTTCCATGCAGAACGGTCTATATTTATCAAACTGGAGTGACGTTTTCAGCTTCGTTGACACATGCAGGAGAGCACCACTAATTCACGCCCAGGAGCTCAGCCTGAGTGTGTGCGATTGAAGGTTGGTCTGACATTTAGAGCAAGAAAAGAGGCTGGGATGAAAGACAGAGAAGTAGCAGGTGAGACAAGACAAGAACGGGCAGTGGAAGTGGGATGGAGCGGCGCGAGGAGGAGGAGGAGGAGGAGAGAGGGGGGTGTGGGTTTTCATATTCATGCTCTGGTGAGAGTGTGCTGTTGGAGCGAGGCCGAGCCGACAAGGTGGGGGTGGATGGTGGAGCAGGAACACAGAGCTTGTCAAAAACAGGGCAGCAGCAGGAGATGAGGGTAACGAGGAGGAGGGAGACGGGACGAAGCAATGTGTGGAGAGAAATCTGAAGGTGGCCATGTTTAACCTGAGCCAGGTTCACACGTGGTTGTTTTTTTTTTTACACTCAACAGCTACGATCAGGACATTATCGACACACACAGGAGCAGACGAAGCCGTCTGCGCCTGGTCCAAACGGGCCTCGAGGAGCAAACACGGCTGAAAACAAACACCAGAACCTCACGGGAACATGCACACACGTATACAGCACGGTGGGATGGGTCACACGACGGACGGGGTGGGGAGGGTGTCCACGTCAGCGTGGCGTCACTCGTAAATGAAGGCGTGATGAGATGAACACACACACCAGAGGAACACCAGTGGCGGTGCCTCGGTTGATGGGTTCGTGCCGGGTGACAACACCAGAGATGATGACGGTGGAGAGCGGAGGCAGGTGTCGGACCCCCCCCACCCGGAGTGGCTGCGGCGTTACCTGGGCTGGCCAGCGCTCCCAGGGAGGCGGCGCTGGACGACAGGGGGTTTGCGGTGGAGGGGCTGGCCGAGTTTTGGGCTGCCGCCGCCGCCGCTGCTAAAGTGGCCAGGTTCTGCAACTGCAGAGCACTCATACCTGGAGAGAGGAGCCAGAGAGGGTGGTGTCAAACCTGGGGGAGCGGCTGGGTCGCCTGGCTGGACCGGAACAGGGCAGAACTGAAGCTCGGCGTCTGCAGGATTACCAGTGGACCGCGTGGCTTCCCTTTACATATGTACCCGGAAACGATCCTGCAGACTGCCTTCCCGTTTTTTTCTTCTTCAGCCAACTACAGCAAAAATAAAGAGTCTGTAGAGTGTGAAGGTAAACACTACAGCAGCTGAATTCCCTAATAAGTCCCAAATGGGCCAGAGTCGGCACGAGCAGCTGCCGTAGTGTTTAGTCCTGGTGTGTTTCTCCAAGGCAGAGCAGCTCAGGAGGCAGGCATAATCACAGTGATTTAGTTAACCTTAAGTTTCTCTTTCAGCAGCATGAAGGTAAAGCCCGGAGGAAAGGCCTCCGAGACTACAGGAGGAAACAAAACCTTTCTTCCACACTTTGAAAGGTATTTTAGCCTCATGATACATTAAAACTTCGACTGCTGCCTCCTTCAGGCTCTGTTATTTTGTCCTTGTAACAATAGGATTAATCACGTCCTTCACAGATGCATTAGTGGAGCCGGACTCATTCTACATTTAATTGTGTATAAATATACGAACACTAAAGGTTTATGTGCAATTTTCAAACATTTATTCAGCAGAAATGCTACCGAATATACATGGTTGGGTTTATTTTTGCACTGAATTATAAAACATAGATTTTATGCCCTTTTCTACTCATGCAAAGGACTTTTTTTTATTGCAATCTGCAACTGTGCCACTAGATGGCGACTCGTTGTTTATAAAAGTGTTTTTCTTACATTGTGTCACTGAAGCTGTCATTAAAAACAGTATTTTAAATAAAGTGCAAAGAAAAAGCTGTTTAATCAAATCCTTTTTGCAACTATTTTTATGAAAACTAAATCAACAGATTTGCACGTGCACTGATTTTACTCCTCTAGTTGCAAAGATGAAAAAATAAAGAAATAATATTTATTTTAAATAATCCTAACGGCTCTCCGTGTGGTGGAAACATCTGGGAAAATGTCATACAAATAAACGTGTTTTCATAGAAGCACATGTGAGAGATTTAAGACGATAAAGTAACAAATATAACACAATTTAATTTTTAAAAATGTTAAGAGTTTTCCAGCAGCAGAGGTGTTTCATTTTGGTTGTAATCTGCAGCTTTGCCACTAGATGGTGCCAAATTCTATTTTACGTGTTTAAAGATTAATTAAAGGTGTGTGCACATTTGGTTTTGAATACATTTGATTTAAATAACTTGAAAAAATATGCTTTTGAAATTAAGGTGGATTTTAATCGCAAAAAACTGAACAGAAATAGTTTCCCACAACAAAGGCAAAAAAGCAATAAATAGCACATTTTATTTACTGAAATAATTCCTCACTTACGTTTGATCAAATCTGCATTTGGTCTTACAGCTTTAAAAAGCTTTTTTCTTTTCACTTTAAGGATTTATTAGTGAGGAATGCCCAAACTTCCTGTTGGTTTGCATAAGTCAGGCTCCAGCTGTGGCTCCGGAGAGTCCTGCAGGCTGTCTGCTCTGACATCAGCACACACGCCTGGACTTAAGCAGAATTAATGACTACACTGCTGATGCAGACACCATAAAACCCTGCTGTGAGTACAACTCAACCTTTCACCTTCCTGTCATGTGTGTGTGTGTGTGTGTGTGTGTGGTCGTGACAAGGCTTCAGAGTACAGCTGGAGCAAAAACACAAACCAGGGATCGGAGCAGAACTTTCCAAAATGGTTTTCTTTGACTCTTGAGCTTGTTAGAGTTGGGAGGGTGGAACATGTGAGGCGTCGTATATACAGTCTGGGTGTATATACATGGAGACACACACACACACACACACACACACAGACAACACAAACACAACAGCGTGAAGAAGATCCCGTGTGTTAGATACAGATATCCTTCACCCAGACAACCGAACTGAAGGATGACAACAGATGGCTGGATTCTCACTCGGATTCACGGCTCTGATTGGTAAATTAAATGTTTACAAAGAAGAAGAAAGAGCTTGCGGTGCTTTCAGAAGAGTCCACGGCGGGAAACAACGACACGTGTGTGTCTTCTTCACTCCTCTGTGCTACTCAGAGGCGCCGCCGCCAAAACCAATCGTGTTTTCAGGGCGATTTTCTCCAATTTTCTGCCAAAAAGCTAAAATAGATTTCTATTCTGGCGCCAGGCAGGAATGAAAAGCAGCCGTCACTCTTTCTATCAAATTCTGTGAACACATGCTTGGAGCGCGAGCCAATTCAGGCTGAAGGGTTTATTTATGAGCGTTCCCGCCGCTCTATTCTGTCTCAGAAGTGTGTGTTTGGACCGCGGCGGACAGATCTGATGGGTTTGTGTTCATCAGGCAGCTAAATAACTCGTTTCCTGGTCCCGTTGTGTTTTTCCGTCACCTCCTTCACTTTTCTCTGAAGCACCTCCACTCCCTTCCCGGTTTTTCGTCTCTCCTTCTCTGTCCGGTCGTGTCCTTCCTCCATCCGTCTCTTTCCGTCACATTAGATTTTTTTACAGTGCCTGTTTTGCATTTTCTCCCTTGAGTTTGAGTTTTACTCTCCTTTGAACAAACGTTCGTCGCTGTCGGAGTAACTTTTGGAGCCGGCTCAATCCAAGATGGCCGCCACAGTCGACAGGCCTTAGAAAACACGCGTCAGAAAACCGAACTGCGACTGTAATTCGCCGTCATTCTCTCCTCTTTCTCCTTTGTTTTCACCCTTTCTCCACCTCTCTACTCCGGCCTTTATTCCTTCCTGTCAGACTCTTTTCTTGTCTATTTTTTCCGATCCTCTCCCTCGGATGATGACAAAAACAACCACAAAGCGGCCCTTTCTTCCCCGTCTCTATCTTCCTCCCTGCACGCCGCCTTTTCCCACCTTTTTTTCCCCCCCTGGAGCTCCAGTTCTTTTCTTGCGTTTGCCAAAGACCATCTCCCTTACCGAACACACATCTTCACAGCAGTTGTGAGGAGAGGAGGAGCAGGCGGCAGGAAAAAATAAATAAAAAACAGCGTTGGAGAGGAATAAAGAGCAGACAAGGCTGCACGGAGAGCGAAAAAGACGAGGATGAGACGAGCACATCAGCGGATCTGGGTTGTGCAGATGGTGCGTGCAGCAGGTCTTGTGTGTGTGTGTGCGTGCACCAGCGCTGCAGCAGCCTGCCATCGGCTGCGTCTAATTGAATGCTCATTGGTGTAATTGAAGCCTCTCAGCTCTGCAGCTCCTCGTGTTAAAGACCGGGACCAGATGCCGTTCAGCTGTCTCACGTCGCCTGCCAATCACTAACGCTCGCTGGCTTCTCGCTCAGCGGTGCAGATGGAGGACCAACAGACGCCGTTCCCTCTCCTTTCGCTTCCAGAAATCCCAGATTCTGCCTGTCGCCGTGAGGAGAATGCGCGCCGGAGGCCGCAGATTTAAAAAAATAAAATAAACAAACAGGCGAGGTTAAAGGTCCCAACGGGTTCAGGCCTGCTCCTGTCTCCAACCAGAGAGCAAGAACTAAAAGCTGAGAAACGACGAAGAGCAGAGGAGGCTGGCATGAGGATGGGAGGAAGAAACCGTGATGAAAGAGAGAATTTCACAGTGAAAAGAGGAAGAGAGCGAGTCTCGTCCTCAGACTCTACAGTAACCTACATTTCTGCCCTCAGAATGATCGTATCTGGTTTTAAATTAAATAGTTCTGCTTTCAGCCTCACACTAAAGGACTTTTACTTTTTTTCACACCAGCAGCTTCGGACTTCCTGGAATCAAGAGCCCGAGAGCGGTCTGGCTCTGAGTTTGTCCAACTGAAGCTGCAGGAAATCCCAGCTGTCCAGTAGATGGCGCCACTCTCCAGAACAACACCTCCACACCGTCACGTCTGCGCACCCCCTTTCCCTCCTTTCTTTTCCATTCATCCATCCCCGACAAAGCCCGGCTGCTACAGTTGCACGCCCAGGGCACAGCTCCTCTCTGGCCTCATTAAAAGATCAAGACAAATCTTAGCAACAGTTACTAAATCTTCAGGGCAACCATCTCTCTCTCCTCCACCACGCGAGTTCATCTCTTATGCTCTTTGGTCCTCTTTTAGAAGTCTGCGGGAAAACAAAGTTACCACAAAGAGTTTGCTGCTGCGGTGGCTTCAAACGGGCTCTGGACTCACCGGCCATCTGCTGGATCCCGCTGAAGGCTCCCAGGTTACCGGAGGTGGCCGCCTGCTGAAGCAGCTAAAAGGAGGGCACAGAGAGAGGAAAGGGAGGAGGAAACAGAGTGAGGAGGACGGGGACGTGAAGTTCAGCGCATGCCTTCATAAAGCCGAGCAGCGGAGCTCTCAGCCGGCGAGCTTTCTGCATCGGCGCTCCACGAGTAAATGAGCTGCTAATATAGTTTGATCTCTCCTCTCTGAGAACACAAGTGTGTATTCCTCCATGATTCTCCCAGACAACTTGTGCATGAAAGCTCTAATCTAGCCGACTAATTAGATACCAAAACTAAACAGGAATACTGATGCTGCCGGAAGCTCAAGACTCAAATTAACAGCAAGTCAACATCTTGTTTCTGTTGTTGGATTTCTCTCTTTTTGTCTCGACCTAATCTGACAAAACTACGTTATTCTCACAGATTTAAGAAGCAGCATCCAGCTGACTTGGAGACTTTTGTCCTTTTTGGCTTGATTTCACCAACAATCCTCATCACTGAAGATTTTTAACAGCAATGAATAAAGTGTGTGACGTTTTCTAGATAAGAAAGGGAACGTCCAGTTGGTGAAATCGCCTCCGATTCTGTGCAGAACAGTTTCGGGCATCGGACGACTGTCGCGGCTCCAGATTATCCAGACAATCTGACACGTTCACTAAAACGATCCCAGTGAAAGCATTTGCTTTATGTACACACAGAACTACGTCTCAGGAACTCGTGGAGAAGAAAAAAGGCCAGACTCGAATGATTGTCGTGCTGATTTTGGGCTTTTGATGACTGATTTAATCTCCTGAGGGGAGCGGTTATAAGAAGACGGTCCCGACGGATCACAGACGTTTCTCTGTGCACGTCGGGTTTGACTAAATCTGGTGATCTCAGTGAAGAGCCAAGAATTACGGATAAGTTAGGAAAGTCTCTTAGGGGACGTTTCTACACAAGGTCATCGATTCAACCAGTTGCACAAACGTTTCTGATGTCACCAGTTTACCGAGTTCTGGAAGACGCAAACTGTTCCCAGTTAGACTAAGAAAAACCTTAGAGGTCTTCGTCCACAGAGACTAAAGAAGACACCTTCAGGCTACAGGTCCTGCACTGACAGAGACGTGTGGTCTCATACGAGGTCCACGCTGGAGGCATCAGCAGCGCAGGACGGCAGAGGGACGGTTCACTCGTGTGCTTCGTGGCGCACCGATTCACACCGGGGGGAGTCTCAGCCGGAGATCTCCGCTGTCCTCCTCGCTGGACTTGCGGGATGACAAACTCCCTCGAGACTTCAAAGGTCACGGTTTGCTTGCGCCATCCACCATTGAACCAAAAGGACGAAGGAGATCTTGTTTGATGTCATACATGATGTCACACCGCTGCACTTCTTGAAAGATGCTGGGCGTAAATAAGCCGTTAGATCACACGTAGTGATGTCATCGACATAGATAAGAAATCACATCTCTGCCATCCACTTTTATTTTGACAGTTACTGTGTGTTTTACACTGAAACTGTCTGTCACTTCCTGTCTAGCCCTATGTTAACTATGGAAATTAACAACAGCAAAAATAGAACCCAATCCTAGCTTTAGCCGTGCGGCAAGCTGCTTCTGGGATGCACCTGAAAACTTCTGTGAGGATCAACAACTTAGACATGACGGATCTGGCTGACGCCTCCAGTGTGGACACGGCTTTAGAAGTCAGTTGGATGTTTTCCGACCAAAGAACACAGAGCCAGCGCTCAAGCACGGTGGTGGATGCATTATGATGCGGATGGAATAACAAAGAAGTCCATCATAAGTCAGGTGGCTGAAACCGACAGGACTGTGATCTCCAAACAAAGAACCGGATGCTGATTGGACAAAACTGGCTAACATGAAGCTTCTGGAATCGACCAGGGGTGCCCAATCCTGGTCCTGGAGGGCCGGTATCCAGCAGGTTTTGTGGTTTCTCTGCTCCAACACTTGATTCAGTGGTTGAGTCACCTGTGCAGCAGCTCGTCAAGCTCTGCAAAAGCCCGCTAATCACCTGCTGATTAAAATCAGGTGTGTTGAAGCAGAGTTAAAACTAAAACCTGCTGGATACCGGCCCTCAAGGACCAGGATTGGGCACCCCTGATAGAATGAGCTCCACCATCGGTGACAAGTCATCGAATATCCAGAAGCTTGTTTGTCGGCAGCAAGAAAATTCCCAACAAAACCAAACTCATCACCTAATTCTTGGTTTTCTCAAAGCTGTCTGTCGGGCCACTCTGAGAATATGGTGATAAAAGCCCAAAATTACAACAACATAACTTCTATGAATAAGCCAGGGGCCTCCAAGCCAGAGCAGATCTAGCTTCCTTGCTGCAATGGAAACAAGGACGAAGGTGAGGAACCCTAACGTCAGGAGAAATGGGAATTTCAGGACATATTTTGGGATTTGTAGTGATTTTGGACATGGCGGCGACGGCTCTTACTGCCAGATACTGCGGAGTGAGGCCCCCCAGGCCCGTCAGGCTCCCCCAGGTGGTCGCACTGTTGAGCTGCTGCATCTGCTGCGCCAGCTGCTGCTGCAGACGCCGCTGCTCCTTGTCCTTCTGCGTGTCGGCGAATTTCACCACGATGGGAGACGAGCAGCCCTGCGAGGAGGAGGAGCAGGAGGTGGTGAGACGGGAAGAAAACCAAACTTGATAATAAGGACGACAGACGATGTAGAAGAACACGAAAAGGAAGAAACAAAGGAGGAAACACGATGGAGGTCGTTATAATTGGTATAATTGGTTGAAATAAGAAATCTTTAAGGCGCTGCGTGTGATAAAGGTGAGGAAATCAACACATTACTGAAAGAAAATCTTCAGCAGAGGTAGAGGAGAAAAACCACTCTGAACTAAAAGAGCTGTGGAAACCTCACATTCACACACACTAACACACACTCAGCGACACAGGACACGCGCGCAGTCGCTCAGAAAACTCGACTCTAAAGCCGGCGGGCTTTCTTCTTTCCCCCCACAAGGGCTCGGTTATCTCTGAGTCCAAAACGGTTTCACCAGACACAGATTTCCTGACTTCTCCAACTATTTCATCACCTCACATGAAGTGGGACTTGATGCAAGTGGGAAAAAAGAAAGAAAGAAAGTGAGAGTTATTGGGATAACCAGTGGGAGAGAGCAAGATTCAGAGATGTGCACAGCCACAGGAAGTGTGTGTGTGAATTTCTCTTCTGTGTGATCGAGGTGAACACACACACACACACACACACACTGCGTACGGTACTGTCCATCACACAGAGGCGCAAAACCAGAACAACCAGAGGAGTCAGAAACACTCAGATGAAAGTTACGCTGAGGCTGAAAGTGATCATCTGTCGCAACGCGGCGTTACTCGCACGGTGCAATCAAAGCCTGACTGCGGGCAAATCTGTCGGAAAACAAAGGCGACGTGCCACGGGGGGATTAAAACCTTTTGAGTGAAACGTTTACTTCGAGGCGGGGATCCGCGCTCGGCGAAGGAGAGGAGGGATTTGGCTACTTTGCAGATGGAACGGCACACTTTGGAGCAGATTTGTGTTCAGGTGTGGATGTGAACCTTCTCACTAATAAACTCAAGGTTTTCTCTCGGGAACACGACTGGAATAAAACTCTAAATTTTAGGAATTACCATGGCTGTACCTACAAACCATTTGGGCAGGACCAGGATCAACAGGAATGTTAAAAATTATGACAGTGGCTAATTAGGGTTACTAGGTAACCAACGGAAACGTCGATTCCAACAGTTGCTCTGTGAAAACCTCTGAGGTCATGTTAGGCATGGACGTATTTTTTTGGGAGGTAGGGGGGTCATCCCCCCCTGCCCCCCACCCCCCTCCCACCCACACACACACACACACACTTTGGTCCCCTGCACTTTTTACCGTCCAAAAACATTACGCTACATTAAACTGACACTGGTTGAGCACAAGGATTAAGTGAAAAACAACCGCTTGTGTTGAAGCCTGTTGCCCATCAGAACCGTCTATGAGCTCATTGGCTCTGCTGATACTTGCTAACGTGCGATTGGCCGTTCCTGCCACCTGTGTACTTGACAGTTCTGCATTCCTGACATTGCATAAAAGAGCCCCCCCTTCTAAAGTCTAAACTTCGTCTGTGGTGTTAGGGTCGGGTTTCTGCGAGTGACAAATGTTACACGTCTGCATTGTAAGACGACACGACTAAAAACCTCTAACACCAGTGTGTAAATAAAAAATGTCACCTTTCTGGGAGTTCAAACGGCTCTTTTAAAAAGTAAAAACGATAAGGCAGGTCGAACGAATCTTCCAAATGTAACCAAAATCCTTTGGACACGTGCGTTCCGTTAATGCTACGTCAGCAACCAGAAGTCTGCTTTGTTGTTTTTGTGTTGGGTTTTCCGAAGCTGCAGGAGAAGCAGCAAAATGGAGGTTTGGGACAAAACAACAACCAGAAGGGCGGAAATGCCTCTGGTGCCATCATCAGAAATACAAAGAACCTAAATATGTTGATGATGATGTTTCCCTTTAACACCCAGAAGTTACAGCGGGCACTTTTTCCAGCTGGATCTAAATCCGAATCCAGAGCCGGATGCTGACGCAGCAGCTCATCTTCCGGCTGTCAAACACTCACCAAACTCTACGGTTAAAAATAAAACATAATTGCAAAGCAAACCTGGCTCTCATCGCTTTCCAACGTGACATCAAAACTGCAGGCTACCATCGTTTTGAGCCAAAAATCACACCTTTTTTATCTCAGTGCAAATGGGAACTGTTAATTAAGATGGCAAAGACACCGGAGGGGAAAAAACCCGGAATTATAATGTTTGGTTAATGCAATGAGAAAAAAGGGGGAAAAACAGAAACATCAATGTTTTGGGAGGAAATTCTTGTATTTTTTGTAGGAAAATGCATTTGCATAAATATTTTTCAACCATATAGCTTCATTTTACTCAAACGCAATAAAATTTATAAAAAAGAAAACAGAATTTTTTTTTTAGTTTCTTATTTTTGGATCAATATTTCATTCACAAATGTAAGAACATTCTCTGTTTTCAATTTTAAAGGTTGCTTTATGTATTTTCATGCTTTATTAGTGATTCTACAATAATAACTCTCCGTAGATAATTTTCTTTGATAATTTTATACTGTCTACTTTTCCTGTTAAAATGCTGACTCAGCAAAATATGTGTTTGTATTATTTTCTGCTATTTTTGTGTCATTTTAACTAATTTAAAAATAAAATATTACGATTTTCAGCTTCTGGTCCATTACACAAGACTATAGAAATAAGAAGAATCAACTTGGAGGCTTTATTCAAAGTTGAAACGACTTTGAGATGTTGCTGTACGATCCAGCTTTTCACATTTTAGAGGTTTTGCACATGACTGGATATGTTTTTCTGATTAAAATTGAAACTATAGAAACATTTGTGTCTTAAGCCTTCAGCAGGTTTCAGCTATCAGCATTCAAACAGCATCTCTTAAAGTGAGCTTCTGTTTAACATGCAGGCTGAACATAAAATAGTCTCCTACACCCATTTCCTGCATCAGCTTCTGATAGAAAACAGACGGTAAAACTCTACGATTAGAAAAATCCTGACAGAGTGACATCACACTGTCACTAACATTCATGTAATCACGCATCTGGACTCACGACCGGGAAGGCTGTTGTTGGTTTAGCGTCCCGGAAACTACCGAGAACGTGTCTGCTAGTAGAAGCTAACTAATAGCATTAGCAACTCTACCACACAGCAGAACTCCTCCAGGCTTGTGTTATTTGCGGAGACAAAACATCAACGTTGCGGAGCAACCAGAGTCAGTGGTAGAGTCCTGCTGCTGTTAGCCAATCAGAGGAGAGATGTCCAAATATCAGGAAGTAAGACTCCAAGGGTGTTTCTCAATGCCAAGGAACCTCGCCTTGATGTCTTGGCCCCGCCCCGGTTGCCTAGGAGATACGTCATCGGGAGCCACCAAGACGTGTTCCAATGTTCATGTTCTACCGAGGCGTGTGTTCTCCGTTTGTTAGCCGTTTAGCTAGCTGAGTGAGGATACACGGGAGATGTCTTGTAGCCTTTTTTTCCTATCACTGAGACACCATTAAGTTAGTTTGTTGGACGAGTGCAGAATTTTATTTTGTTTTCCAACTAAACAAAATCAGAAGGGTTATCTCTTCATGAGTAAATACATAGATGATGAAAGATGATCTATGACACACAGAGGAATTAGAAAGTGTTTAATTCAGGTTCAGCTTGACTCTTAAGCGTCAGACAATGCGATTTTTTATTTTCCAGTGTACCTCGACTCCCAGAAGGTCGAGGCCGACGTTATCAGCTGAATGAGCATGTCTTCTGGCTGACAGCAACTCCACCATGTTTACTCCCCGCCGCTCCTTTTCACTCTTTATTCTGAGCACCGACAGATTAAGGAGAAGAGACGATGAGAGGAATCCAATCGGAGGAGAGTCTCATGGATGGAGTCGGCTCCTCTTGAGACAGGAGCTCATTTTCTCTCCCCGGCTAAATAACTCATCACTCCAGCTGACACAGGGAGCACCGGGGAGGACGGGGGACAGCCACAACGAAGGTCCAGTTTCAGGAGAGTCGGGACTCATAAGAACTCCGAGGGTTTTCAGGCTGATGGAAAAAGTAGCCGATTGGTGAGTAAAACTGTTTTAAGCTACTCAAAGTGATCATTTATCAAAGATGGAAAAGAAAAAAGGCTGTTGATGAATCTTAGACGGCAGAAAAAGAGATTAGCTCAAACCGGACGGATGAGCTAACGGCTAGTCCGAGCTTAGCTAAGACCAATAATGGTTACTGCCACTGAGGTCCAGTGATCA
This sequence comes from Nothobranchius furzeri, assembly GCF_043380555.1. NCBI lineage: Eukaryota > Metazoa > Chordata > Actinopteri > Cyprinodontiformes > Nothobranchiidae > Nothobranchius > Nothobranchius furzeri. Next base: position 37,392,550 of record NC_091741.1, on the reverse strand, counting down.
AAGCCTACTGGTTGTGCAGCACCAGGCTAAAGACCAAAGGTGACAGATCATTTGCTGCCGTGGCCCCCAGACTCTAGAACTCTCTCCCCCTGAGTCTGAGATCAGTGGACTCAGTGGTCTCCTTTAAAAAGCAGCTGAAGACTCACCTGTTAAGGCTGGTTTTGGTGTGACCTTCATCACCACCCTCTCCTTGTTCTGCTCTCCCTACCTATTCCACCTTCCTTAGGATCCACTGATTTCCCTCTTTGCTTTTCACTCTCTCTCTTTCTTTACAATTTTAATCACAATTGTCTATTTTTTGCTCCAGGCGGAGCTTGGCCGGATCCGTCAGCTCGTCAGCCTCCAGGAGTTCCAGCTGGACACCCTATCCTCCCCGAATTACCAGGAGAAGGTTCCGGTCCAGTCTGCAGCTACCTCATCTCTTAGCCAAAGGATTGAACCCGCAGCCCACCCAGCAGAGCTTGCCGGTCTCCGAGCTGGCCCAACTCCATCAGAGCCTCAGTCTCCAGGAGCTCCAGCTGGACAATCTATCCTCCCTGGTCTCCCAGTTTCCGGCACCACCAGTTCAGTCAGCTCCTGTCCCAGCGGTGGTCCCAGAGGTCGCACCACATCCAGTTCCCGTGGTGGTCCCGGAAGTCGCGCATCCTGTTCCAGCGGTGGTCCCGGAGGTCGCACCGCATTCGGTCCAGCCTGTCCAAGCGGTCCCATCTGCAGCAACTCCTTCTCCACTCCAGAAGTCGGCGGTCCAGAAGCCGACGGTCCAGAAGCTGACGCCCCCGGACCAGAAGTCGACGTTCTCTCCAGTCCAGAGGTCGACGCTCTCTCCAGTCCAGAGGTCAACTCTCTTTCCAGTTCAGAGGTCGACGCCCTTTCCAGTCCAGAGGTCGAAGCTCTTTCCAGTCCAGAGGTCGATACTCTTTCCAGTCCAGAGGCCGACGCTCCTTCGTATCCAGAGGTCGACGCTCCTTCGTATCCAGAGGTCGACGCTCCTTCGTATCCAGAGGTCGACGCCCTTTCCAGTCCAGAGGTCGATACTCTTTCCAGTCCAGAGGCCGACGCTCCTTCGTATCCAGAGGTCGACGCTCCTTCGTATCCAGAGGTCGACGTTCATTCGTGTCCAGAGGTCGAAGCTCCCTCGTGTCCAGAGGTCGACGCTCCCTCATGTCCAGAGGTCGACGTCCCCTCCAGTCCAGAGGTCGACGTTCCCTCCAGTCCAGAGGTCGACGTCCCCTCCAGTCCAGGGGTCGACGCCGTCTCCAGTCCCGTGGTCGACGCCGTCTCCAGTCCATTGGTCGACGCCGTCTCTAGTCCAGTGGTCGACGCCATCTTCAGTCCAGTGGTCGACGCCATCTTCAGTCCTGTGGTTGACGCCGTCACCAGTCCAGTGGTCGACGCCGTCTTCAGTCCAGTGGTCGACGCCGTCTCCAGTCCCGTGGTCGACGCCGTCTCCAGTCCCGTGGTTGACGCCGTCTCGTCCTGTGGTTGACGCCGTCTCCAGTCCAGTGGTCGACGCCGCCGTCTCCAGCCCAGTGGTCGACGATGCCGCCTCCAGCCCAGAGGCCGCCGCCGCCGCCTCCAGCCCAGGGGCCGCCGCCGCCGTCTCTAGCCCTGAGGCCGACGCCGCCGTCTCCAGCCCTGAGGCCGACGCCGCCGTCTCCAGCCCAGAGGCCGACGCCGCCGCCTCCAGCCCAGGGGCCGACGACCCCGCCTCCAGCCCTGAGGCCGACGCCGCTGCCTCCAGCCCAGAGGCCGACGCCGCCGCCTCCAGCCCAGAGGCCGACGCCGCCTCCTCCAGCCCAGGGGCCGACGCCGCCTCCTCCAGCCCAGGGGCCGCCGCCGCCGCCTCCAGCCCTGAGGTCGTTGCCGCCACCTCTAGCCCTGAGGTCGTCGCCTCCTCATCTGCCACAGACGCAGGCCCCCAAGAGCCCGTCATCGCCGCCTCATCTGCCACAGACGCAGGCCCCCAAGAGCCCGTCGTCGCGTCCTCTGCCCCAGGCACAGGCCCCCGGACTCTACTGGTCCCTACCTCCTCTCTCGGTCCCTCTGTCCCTCTAGGCCCTCTCTCCAGTTCCCCCTCCTCCTGCCCTGCTCTGTCTTCCTTTGGGCATCTGGAATCCGCCCTTTGGGGGGGGGGGGGGGGGGGGGTGAGTTACTGTCACACCCTGTCCTGTCTCCCCATTCTGGTTAGTCCTGTGTCCATGTTAATTGCTCCCACCTGCCTCTCGTCTCCCAATCACCCAAGGTCCCAGCTCCTCCTGTATTTAAACCCTGTTAGACCATTTTGTTTGGTTGGCTCATTGTTTCATTGTCCAGCGGGTGTTCACTATTAAAGACTCCAAACTCATTCTGGTTTGTCTGCCTGTCTGCTTCCCTCACCCGCGTGTGGATCCTTGTATCTGCCTCACTCACCGGCACGTTGTGACACTAGTTCCCTTAATTTGAATGTCAACAAAAAGTTAGACTAACTTTAAAGTCCCACAGTTGCCACACACACTGGCGCGGTGAAATTTCCCCCCTACCCAACCCCTGGAGGAGCGGTGAGCTGCAGACACGACTGCGCTCAGGAACGATTTGGTGGTTTAACCCCCCAATCCAACCCCTTAAAACTGTCAGGCAGGGAGGCGTCGGGTCCCTTTCATAAAGTCTTGGTATGACCCAACCAGGACTGGACCTCTGGTCTCCCAGTCCCAGGGCAGACACTTCCACGAGGCCACTGAGCTTGTTTACAGGAGAGCTGTCCACAATTCAGTGTGCAATCTCAATCGTTCAGGTTGTTTAAGAATTTTGTGTGAAACTGCAGCTCAACTACAAAACCCTCTTGTTGTTTGAAAGCAGGAACTCAAAGGCAGCAGCGTGTCTACTCATAGGAGCTGCCTCTGTGTCTCCACCAGCTTCAAAAAACAGAAACTGACCTTTTTGTTGCGTTGTTAAAAGAGGGAGTATTAAAAGTGCTTCTGTGTGCAGTTAATGTTGATGTTAGACTGGATTTGCTGCTGCCACCAGAGAGAAACGCTGCCAGGACTGAAAGGATTTGAGGATTACAACTTTAATTAGCAAGAGGAGAAAAAAAACCTGAAACGCTCCGGTGACTTCTTCTTTCGGCTCTTGGAGAGTACAGACACTTTTTTCTCCTCTCCCTCCCTCCTCATCCCAAGGCCCTCCTTCCTGTCTGCCTGTGCTCTAAGCTTCCTGGATTTATTCTGGAAACTGGAAATTATTAAACATGGATCTGGTCAGTTGGTCTCAACGCGATTGACAACATTTTTTCAACGATGAGAGCGGGAGAAGGGGCTCCCGGATGCCCCTCTGGGACAGAGCCAGCTGGGTATATCATGGACTGGAAACAGTGGAACCTGATCTGCCTATCCCAACTGTCTGTAGAGGATTCTGAAGATATCTGGATATTCGTGGTTTTGGTGTCGGGATTCCTGCTGTTTGGCCTTAGAGGTTACCTGGCTTACCGGAAAATTAACGAACTTTCGAGGAATATTGGCTTAACTCCGGAGCTCAGGGATGGACTACACCGCGCTGTGAACGCACAAACTCATATAATTGTCGAGATGAGTCGTAAGCTTGGAACTTTGGCTGTGATTCAGACTCTGGCACAAAAGGTGGACTCCATCAAGGATAGAGTTGATGGATCAGCACGGGTTGGGATAGATTAATTACGCCATTATTGGATCTAGAGGGGTTGATGACCAACAGAACACTAAGGCAGAGAGGAAGTTATCGCTGTCTGTCCCCAAAACAATTCTTATCTGAACCTGGTGCCCTTGAAGCCTATGAGGCCGAAGTAAAAACTCCCCCCTCAGAAGAAATGTGGAATGCTGCCGTTGCTATGGAAACTCTTTCTCCCTATCCCAGCCTGGGTGGGACTGTGACCGGTGAAGGCCGTGGAACCGTATCTAGGAGTCAATGTGCTCTCTAACCCACTATCTCCCTCCCCTGTCCAGACAGTGATGAGCGCTGCTCCATGCGGCTGCACGCACTGAAGTGAGGAGAGTCCCAACCCTGCCCCCCCCCACCTAGTGGACACTTATGTTGTGTAATGTCTGAAGTCTGTGTGCACATCTGTCTGAGGTATGTTTTTTGCATAGCAAAGCTGCCCTCTCTGGTGAGGGTAACTCTGAAGCACCTTTTTAACGCCTCCCCCTGACTCTATCCTCATATAAACCCTCTTGATCTATTACAGTAACGTGACTCGTGTTGCGAATGACCACAGTCACCAATTCTTGTCATGTGTCTATGCATGTATGTCTGATCTCAGAATTGTTTGTACTGAAACTCTAATTTCCCTCTGGGATTAATAAAGTACTTTTGAATTGAATTGACTCAGCTTTTAAAGAACTTGCATTCTTGATAAATAACTATAGAAACGCGTCATTTTTCTGGATTAAACCAACCTTTTGAATTATAAACCTGAGCAACAGAAAGGAAACATGCATCCTCAGTTCAATCGTCCGCAGTTTGGGGTTTGTATTTGGTGATTTCTCTGAACTTGACGAGCCTGCAACTGTTTTCTCTCTGAAGTGGAGTCTGAAAAACGACTGCATGCACCTCACGTCGTGCAAAACTAACCATGAAAAAATATACAACGTGCTTTGAATCAGCTCATTTCAAACTGGGACGCAGATTTTGTCTTTGGGTGTCAAGTTTCATGCCGTGTTACTGTGACTTTGTTCATAAAAAATGTATATCCAATAATTTATGGTACAGAAAAGTAGATTTTTCTTCACCTTTAAAGAACTCATGTCAGGCTATTTTACACCTTCCAGAGCAAAGATAAATCAAACATTATCGTTGGCACTGTTGAGAGGTAAATTATAATCAAATTTAAGAGTTTTGTGAGACATTCCTGCAAATAAGACGCTTGGATTCAATGAAATCCTGCTTCCACCCAAACAAATTCCACAAAAGTACACAGCTGTAGACCTGGAGACTGCACATTCAAGCCGATGTCCCGCTCAGAGGAGGGATCTGGACTTGAGACTACCTGGATGGGTAGGAGTGGGACAGGATGACGCAACCATGGCCCATCCAGCTTTTTTGCAACAGCTCTACAAAAACCTGCGGAGTCGAAGGGAAGAGGCAGCTGGAAAAGGAAAATGCATGCATGAAGCTAAAATCGCTTTGTTTTTTTTCCATGAGGAAATAAAAACATATAAATGCTTCTAAAAGAGGATTTAGGACAATAAAGGGCTTTTAAATCTCTTAATCATGCGCTGGTCAGCAACTCTGCAGTGGTGCCTAGTTAAACGAATGTCTTGTGAGTGTTCCTCTGTGGAGAAAAGCTCTGGCGCTCATGTTTCAGCAGGTAGAAGGAAGTCAGAGCAGAGTAGAAAATGGACGGATTTGGACTCCTACTCATTAGTTTTCATGACATTCTGACATCTCTCCTCTGATTGGATAACAGCAACACAACTCTACCACTGACTCTGGTTGCTCTGCTACGTTGATGTTTTATCTCCACAAATAACACAAGCCTGGAGGAGTTCTGCTGTGTGGTGGAGTTGCTAATGCTAACAGTTAGCTTCTACTAGCGGTGACGTTCCCCGCTGTTTCCTGGACGCTAAACCAACAACAGCCTTCCCCGTCGTGAGTCAAGATGAGTCCATGAATGCTAAGTGACAGTGTGACGTAGATCTGTCAGGATTTTCTAATCCGAGAGATTCACCGTCTGTTTTCTATCAGAAGCTAATGCTGGAGATAGGTGTAGGAGACTATTTTCATGCTCAGCATGCATGAAACACTCAGAGCGTCTGATTATTTGTCAGACATAACAAGTAGAAAACCTTTCTCATTAAAGCTGTTGTCTAAAATCCACATGCACACATCAACAGTTATTTAAAGATTTAGCAATCGATGTTTTTCTTCCGGATGGATCACGTCAACCATTGGTCCGCAAAATGTCAATTTCTGGTGAAGCCAATCCTGGGTTAGTTTTCACTTCCTGCGCATGCGTACTCCGCGTACCCCCGGAAGGTGCTTTATAAATAAAGCTTTGATTGATTGATTGAAATCAGGAAGAGGCTAACGCGGTCCAGTCCGCTCCCCACAGACGCTGCTGTTGCCAGTTTTCTGCTCGAGAGGTAAGCTAACGTTCTGCATGCTATTTTTAGAGCTTCTTATCACACAATACAGCCGGCAGCTTCTTGTTAACAGGTGCTGGGAGAGTGTTGCACAACGTGGAGAGGGCGGTTCTTTCCTGAAATTCAGAAACATTGATTGCTATACCTTTAAAAATAATTTCGGGTAACAAGGGCTGCTGGATACCTGCTAGACCTGCAGCCAAAGGGTTAAAATCTAGGAATTACACAATATTTCACTAAACTGACGAGAACGATCAAACAGTTTAATTTTGGTGCCATTTCTGTTGAAGCATCTGAATCCTAAAAGTAAAACTAAAGTGCTCCCAGGAACCTCTGTGAGATGTTTCTACAGGGCTGATTTCTCTCAAAGAAAACATTTTCTGTCAAGTTTTTATGACAAAAGGTCTGCGCCAGCAAGCTGCGTTCATATCTTGCAGCTTCAGATCATCACGCACACATGAAGACGATGCATTAAATCATTTCATAAGTTTATGGATTCTTCTGAAACTCTGTGTGTTTCCTGTTTGATGGACTAATCATGCACCTCACCTGTGACTGACAGATGGATCTGAGTGGGTTGACGACATGACAACCTATGGTCACAAAACTAAGCACCTAGCATTTTACGCTGTCTGGCTTTACCGTTATTTAATGCAAAAAGGATGAAACCTCAATGCAATGTTTCTCAATGCTAAGGAACCTCGCCTTGATGTCTTGGCCCCGCCCCGGTTGCCTAGGAGATACATCATCAGGAGCCGCCAAGACGTGCTCCAACGTTCATGTTCTACAGAGGCGTGTGTTCTCAGTTTGTTAGCCGTTTAGCTAGCTGTGTGAGGATACACGGGAGGTGTCGATACAGGATCTGCTCGGGTGCAAGATCGGCTCGGGGTCCTTCGACTGCCGATGACGTGAAAGTACGGCAAACCCACTCGGACAAAATACACTACACATCTTTATACTGTTGGAAAGAATTTAGCAGTTTTGTTATTAAAATAATGTTTCTTACGACGTAAGTTTGTGTTTATAATGGTATTTGTAAAATAAAACACTATATTGTATTCATAATGTTGAACTCCTCTTTGAGCACATCCCTTGAAGGATCATGAATTAGCAACACAGGTGAAATTGTATTTGCAGGAAAGAAGTATGTCCTGTTTATTGAAGTATTTTGTGTTTAGAGTTTTTGACGTCTTGTTCGTGCGTAGTTCAGGTACGCTCATAGCTGCTAGCCAAAACTCTGGAGTTAAAAGTTTTCTGGCTGTACTAAAATACCTGTCTGTACTTATTTGATTGATGGTAGTTTTACTTTCTATTAGACCCCACATGTAATCATTTGGCACGTTTCTAATTCATAATTTGTAAGAACGTAATCGGTGATATTAGCATTAGCATTCCTATGGGTTTTTCCATGTATATTAGCATTGTGCTAACCACTCGCTGCCAAATTGCAACCTTTGCAATTAGAAAATCTCCTTTTGCCACTTCGCAATTTAATTGCACATGCAGTTAATCGTTCAGCCCTCATATACATGCAGCTCTATGCTAAAAGTGTATTTTCAAAGAGGTAATGATGGATTTCTTTGTAAAAGTTGTCCATCTTTCCAACAGAAAAATTTGCCTGGACCAACGTAACGTGATTACGTAACTTCCATAAGGTGCATGTTCAGCCAATCAACTACTTTGCCGTCATCGGCAGTCGAAGGACCCCGAGCCGATCTTGTACCCGAGCAGATCCTGTACCGAAAGAGGTGTCTTGTAGCCTAGCCTTGGTCAAAAATTACCCACAATACACCGCAGTATTTTCAAAAGGACGGCGGATCAGAAGCCGGCAGCTACTTCGGGGTCAAATTTCAGGTTTAAAAGTAAGTCAACTAATTTAAAATGTTTTTTTTAGATCCAAAGAAGTTATCTATGGTTGGCTAGTTGCTTAATAGTTGCAGCTTCGGTGGCTAGCGGGTAGTAACTCACTTATATATTTAATTTAATAAACATATACACAATTTAAAAAGTAAAAGGCTCGTTATATATTTATATTGAAACTAATATGTGTAAAATATAACGTTATCTCCCGTGTCACGTGACGTTACGTGACCGTCGTGGAAGCCGCGGTCACATGATGCAAGTCTGTTCCATTTAACCTTTTCTTTGACCAAGGAAGGACCGTGTCCTCGTAAGCAAGGAGCCTGGCCTCGCAAGACATCGCCTCGCAAGGCCAGGTGCCTTGACATTGAGAAACACCCTTCCTGTTTTAGAAGCTATTTGATGCTAACGGCTACATTTCTTACCAGTATTCTGTTTTAACCCATCATTGATATGTTGTCTCACCATCTTCAGTCTGATTTCATCAGGGCAGTTTTATCAGGTCTAAACACCGCTCCTAGGTTTCGTATTCGCGCCGCTCTTATTTTGAAGGATACCGTCTCTACTAAAGGAAAGCCGACTCGTGTTTCCTGCATGGAAATCACACAGCGTGAGCCTGCCTCGCTCAACCACTGCCTGCGTGTGCAAAACTGTAAATGATGGAGAAATGTTCAATAGACACAGCATTTAGGTTCACGTCTGCCAAAGAGTTCAAGAGTTTACGAATGTTGGCTCACACGCTGAATTCTGTTCAGATGCTGTGAAATGTAGCTCTTGGAGGCTTCCAGCAGATTGAGTGTAGCGCTGGTTGCCATAGTAACAGACGCCGCTCTGCCTACCTCACATGGACTTCTTGCCAGAGGGACGTCTGGTGAGCAGAATGGACCATTGGAACCCCAACCCTGTGTCCCATCCAGAGCATTACAACTAAAATGCTGTTTGGAAATGACCAGATTCAAAAACCTTTACAGAAACAAAATATTTGATCAGAAATTAATCAATAAAATAAAATTATATAAAAGAATAAAAGCTTTTGTAGCTGGCTAAAAAAAAGTAACTAAGATTAGTTCTAGGGGTCAGGACGAGGCACAACAGGGTGAAAGGCAGATGCTTTACCCACTAGACCAGGGGTTGGCAACCTGTTCCCATCAAAGAGCCATTATAACCCATTTCCCACAGTAAAGAAAACACTGGGAGCCACAGCAGCCGCGGCGTTGTGGGCGGGGCCTACCCTCAGACAGCAGAGAGCTGCCAGCCAGTACCGGTCACTCGTGTACGTCAAAGTTATCTTTCATAAGACGATAATCAATAAAACAATTTTTATAAAGTGGATCCAGAAGTTGTAGCCCGTCTCTGCCTACAATATTTTGATATTTTTCACCCTGTTGGTGGTTTTACTGAGCAGGTGCCACTTTTGTCATACGTTTCTTTTTAAAACATGTTTAGACTGTTCAGAATACAAATCCAGGCTCTGTCACGTTTGATTGTTGTAATTAAACTTTGTAGGTGGGGAAGGTCAGAAAAGGATACGATCATTTTGTTTTTCCCTCATTTACAGTGACGGAGATAACGGCGCAGTGCGCCTGGCTCTGGTGTTAATCAAGTTAAATTATATCTATTTGCAACAATTTTCACAAGAAAACAGAACAGTTAAAAGCAGGGCTTGTGCTGACCGGACAGTTCCCGTATTTGACCGTTTATTTTGACGGAGAAAAAATAGAAAGAATCACCCCAACGCATGCAGACGAACCGACACTTTATTCGTTACGCACATCACAGATGTAGCTAAATCGCTCAAGAAAAGATTCCCATCTGAACATCTGAGCTGGACACTGCTCAGCGCAGCTCACTGTCAGCGCGTACGTACGGTGCACAGCGAGCTGAAGATGTGGAGAGGGGCTTGGAGTACGTCGCAGAACCAGAGCGCATGCGGGAAGATTCCTCCGACTGAAGCGAGACTTGTCACTTAGAAAATGTTCCCTGATTATGAAACTTTGGCTGAATAGCGCTTGTTCCTGTCTCCAATGTGGTGACACATCCAGGAGCCGTCTGAGGAGAATCCCAGAATCTCACAACGTCTTCAGCTCAGACAGCGCATATGATTACGCACAAGCGTGACCCGTCAACCCGGTCTCACAGTAAGACCGGGTTGGGCCTGTTCAGGTTCACGCAGACAATCTTTACATTTAGAATTAACATACAGATATAAAATTAATTCAGTAAAATATAAAGCATTTTATTTAAATATCCATTCATTATTTTACAAGCACAGAGAGCCGCATCAGATGGATGGAAGAGCCGCATGCGGCTCCAGAGCCGCGGGTTGCCGACCCCTGCACTAGACCACCTGTCTTGTAGGAGCGTCTCATGCTGGTCATTACACGCGCCTTGTCGGCCATTACGCATGTCCTTGTGGACAGGATGCTCAATTTTATGGATGCTATTTTGTCACTCACGTTAAACAGACACAGCGAAAAATTGTTTTTTTCCATTGCCTTTCAGGGCTTCCGTAACTTTCATTACTGTCTGACATTTAGTGTGTGTGTGTGTGTGTGTGTGTGTGTGTGTGTGTCACACCGCAATGAGAATGAATGTGACAGTGACAGGACCATTGGGTCGCCTCCCCATCAGCACGCACACGCACACACACAAAACACACACACACACACAGACACTCACTCACACACACACACACACACACACACACACAGAAACACACACACAC